>NC_041387.1:114381546-114455391 GCF_002162155.2 Triticum dicoccoides | reverse complement strand
CCGCAGCCATGGCCGAACGCCACCATCGCCACCGACGCCGTTCGCCGCGGCCACAGCCACCGCCTAGCCTTCCCATCTGTCCAGGAGCTCCACCTCCGTCGTCTACGCCTCCTCAAGGGCACACGCGCCGCCGGACGCCCCCGAACGCCCACACCGCCGCCTTCTTCAACCTTCGGCCCCGTCGATCGCCGTCGTCGATTCGCCCCCGACAAGACATCTTCGAGCCCACTAACCCTCCCAACGGACTCGCGGTGAGCCCCTGAGTCGTTTCCCCCTTCTTCCCTGGTCACTTTTGACCTCTAGGCCATAGCCCCGTCGTGGCGAGAGCTCCATGCCGCCGCCGCGTAGCTCGTCGTCGTTTGAGCCAGCATCTGTCACGGCCGAGCACATATTTGTGCTCCTCGCGTCGTCAGGAGTCTGCTGAGACCCTCCACTAGTTTCCCCGTGCACTGGAGCTCCATTCTCGTTGAGGTCTGGAACTCCGGCGCCGCCGCGAGCTCGTTTCCGGCGAGCTCCGGCCACCACAGCCGCTGCCGCTTGCCCAGTTGGATGCGGCGCATCTTCAGCTACCCGTAGGAGCAAACCACGCGTCGAATGGTGCTCCGTAGCGAGCACACGTTGCATCTCCGTCGTCGGCCATGGTCGTCGCCGGCGAAACTCCGGCGGGAGCTGACGTGGCGTTGCCATTAGCGGCTAATCCCCCCAATTAGCACACTAACAGACACTGACAGCGGGCCCCGTAGCGGGTCAAAGCCCGAGTCAACGCGGGATTAGTTCCTGTGTCACTGACGTGTGGACCCCGCACGTCAGGTTTGACCTGGACCTGGCCGTTGACTCGCTGACGTCATGCTGGCGTCAGGCTGACGCAGTTAAATCATTTTCTGGAATTATTTTAATTCTAAATATTCAGGAAATTCCAGAAAATGTTCAAAACTTCAAAAATTCATAGTAATTCAACCGTAACTCCAAATTAAATAATTTATATATGAAAAATTATCAGAAATTTCAAGGAATCCATATGTACCATTTTCATGCATGTTAGAACAACTTATAGATGCTGTTTAGCACAAATCATATAAAGGGCATTTAAATAATCACATATGGAGTTTGAATTTGAATCGTGTATTCAAACCAACTTCATTTAATTTGTTGCTAGTTGCATTAGCTCAAAACACATTCATTTTGCCATGTCATGATCATGCATCATATTGTGCATTGCATTGATTGTGTTCCCTTCTGTGTTGCCGGTATTTGTCCCCTCTCGATAGACGTGATACCGATGATGTGATCGTTGACACTGATGAAGACTCAATGTTATCTTCAGAAGTGCTAGGCAAGCAAAACCCCCTTGTTCATTCCGATACAATCCTACTCTCTCGCTCCTGCTCTCTTTTAATGCATTAGGACAACAACGATTCAACTGTTACTTGCTGCGGTAGCTGAACCCCTTTATCCTTTGCATGACCTGTCATTGCCACAGTAAATAGATGAAACCCACTAGCATGAGTAGGAGTTGTTTGAGCCCTGTTGTGCCTACTCATTCATGTTTGCTTGTCATGCCTGCTACTGCTTAGAGTTGAGTCAGGTCTGATTCATCGGGGATGAATTAGAGGTGTGTGAACATGTCCTACTGTGTGTGAGCTAAGTGTGTGAACACGATTTGGTAAAGGTAGCGGTGAGAGGCCATGTAGGAGTACATGGTGGGTTGTCTCATTGCAGCCGTCCTCAGGAACTGAGTTCTGTGTTTGTGATCCATGATTCAGCTACTACCATACATTGGGCCCTGAAATATGACCCCGCTCGACTTCTTATTCACCCTTGTCCTCTGTCCAGGAGTTGCAAGTAGTTTCTGGTGTTTGTAGCTTACTGGAGGCCGTGGACAGCGCTGACCGTAGGGGTGGGCTGTGATGCGGTAGGTACGTGGCACGGTGTACCGGATGCCCGTTTGGTGTCTCGGGAACCCTGTTCACATCGTTTGGGGCTGTGAGCGAAACTCCGGCCGGATCTCCTCATGGATGGAACCCGAATAGGCAATAAACCTGGACTAGAGACTTAGGTGTTTAGGTAGGTCGTGGTCTACACCCACGTCGGCTTTCGCTTGAAGTCTGCCGAGCACATGTCGTGTGCAGACGCTAAGTGGTGGAAACATGTATGAAGAAGTACACCCCTGCAGGGTTAATATCATCTATTTGAATAGCCGTGTCCGCGGTAAAGGACTTCTGGGTTGCTTATATCAGTTCATAGACAAGTGAAAGTGGATACTCTAAAATACGCAAGATAAGCGTGAGTGCTATGGATGGCGTTCTCGTAGGGAGACGGGAGCGGATCCATAGTGGTGTATTGATATGGTGAATATGTGGACTCATGTGCGCCACCTCAAAAGAGTTGCTTGCAGTCGTAGTTTAGGATAGCCACCGAGTCAAAGCTGGCTTGCTGCAGTTAAACCCCACCATCCCCTTGTTGATAATGATGCATATGTAGTTAGTTCTGATGTAAGTCTTGCTGAGTACATTTGTACTCACGTTTGCCTATTTTATGTTTTTGCAGAGAGACTTCGGTCTCACTAGTAGTTCCACGTGGACTTCGACGTTTAGCTTGTTACCTCAGCTACGGTCTTGTGCCTCGGCAGGATTTGGTAGATAGTCAGGCTTCTCAGCCTTTTTCATTTATAGATGTCTGTACTCAGACATGATAGCTTCCGCTTGTGCTTTGATATGTATGCTCTGAATGTTGGGTCATGAGACCCCTGTTTGTAATATCTCGCTCCTCGGAGCCTATTGATTAAATACTTGAGTTATAGAGTCATGTTGTGATGCCATGTTGTATTTGCACATATCGAGCATATTGTGTGTATGTTATTGAAATGCTTGGTATGTGTGGGATCTGACTATCTAGTTGTTTATTCTTAGTAGCCTCTCTTACCGGGAAATGTCTCCTAGTGTTTCCACTGAGCCATGGTAGCTTGCTACTGCTCCGGAACACTTAGGCTGGCCGGCATGTGTCCTTCTTCGTTCCTATGTCTGTCCCTTCGGGGAAATGTCATGCGATGAATACCAGAGTCCTGTTAGCCCGCTACAGCCCGGTTCACCGGAGTCCTGCTAGCCCAGTGCTACAGCCTGGATTCACTCGCTGATGACCGACACGTTCGATGCTGGGTCATGGATGCCTGTCCCTGTAAGTTTGTGCCACTTTGGGTTTACGACTAGCCATGTCAGCCCGAGCTCCTTATCATATGGATGCTAGCGACACTATCATATACGTGTGCCAAAAGGCGCAAACGGTCCCGGGCAAAGGTAAGGCGACACCCGTGGGAATACCGTGCATGAGGCCGCAAAGTGATATGAGGTGTTACATGCTAGATCGATGTGGCATTGAGTCAGGGTCCTGACATTAAGACCTATAGTTCACATGGCCATGTGACCAACAACCAAAGGGTTTACTAGAGTCAATAATGTAGTTCACATTGCTATGTGATTAACATCCAAAGAGTACTAAGGTGTGATCATGTTTTGCTTGTGAGAGAAATTTAGTCAACGGGTCTGTCACATTCAGAGCCGTATGTATTTTGCAAAAATTCTATGTCTACAATGCTCTGCATAGAGCTACTCTAGCTAATTGCTCCCACTTTCAATATGTATCTAGATTGAGACTTAGAGTCATCTGGATCGTTGTAAAAGCTTGCATCGACGTAACTCTTTACGACGAACTCTTTATCACCCCCATCACCGAGAAACATTTCCTTAGTCCTCACTAAGGATAATTTTGACCGCTGTCCAGTTATCTACTCTTAGATCACTATTGGACCCCCTTGCCAAACTCATGGCAAGGCACATAGTAGGTCTGGTACACAACACACCATAGTTTATAGAACCTATGACTGTGGCATAGGGAATGCCTTTCATTCTCTTTCTATCTTCTGCCATGGTCGGGCTTTGAGTCTTACTCAACTTTACACCTTATAATACAGACAAGAACTCCTTCTTTGACTGATCCATTTTGAACTCGTTAAAAAACTTATCAAGGTATATACTAATTGAAAAAACTTATTAACTGTCTTGATCTATCTCTATAGATCCTGATGCCCAATATGTAAGCAGCTTCACCGAGGTCTTTCATTGAAAAACTCTTATTCAAGTATCCCTTTAGGCTATCTAGAAATTCTATATCATTTCCAATCAATAATATGTCATCCACATATAATATTAGAAATGCTACAGAGCTGCCACTCACTTTCTTGTAAATAGAGGCTTCTCCAAAAGTCTGTATAAAACCATATGCTTTGATCACACTATTAAAACGTTTATTCCAACTCCGAGAGGCTTGCTCCAGTCCATAAATGGATTGCTGGAGCTTGCACACTTTGTTAGCACCCTTTGGATCGACAAAACCTTCTGATTGCATCATACACAACTCTTCTTCTAGAAATCCATTCAAGAATGCAGTTTTGACAACTATCTGCCAAATTTCATAATCATCAAATGCAGCAATTGCTAACATAATTCGGACAGACTTAAGCATCGCTATGGGTGAGAAAGTCTCATCATAATCAACTCCTTGAACTTGTCGAAAACCTTTTGCGACAAGTCAAGCTTTGTAGATAGTAACACAACTATCAGCGTTCGTCTTCTTCTTAAAGATCCATTTATTCTTAATGTCTTGCCGTTCATCGGGCAAGTCCACCAAAGTCCACACTTTGTCCTCATACATGGATTACATCTCAGATTTCATGGCCTCAAGCCATTTCGTGGAATCTGGGCTCATCATCGCTTCCTCATAGTTCGTAGGTTCATCATGGTCTAGTAACATGACTTCCAGAATAGGATTACCGTACCACTCTAGTGCGGATCATACTCTGGTTGACCTACAAGGTTTGGTGGTAACTTGATTTGAAGTTTCATGATCATCATCATTAGCTTCCTCACTAATTGGTGTAGTAATCACTAGAACTGATTTCTGTGATGAACTATTTCCAATTCGGGAGAAGGTACAATTACCTCATCAAGTTCTACTTTCCTCCCATTCACTTCTTTCGAGAGAAAACTCCTTCTCTAGAAAGGATCCATTCTTAGCAACGAATATCTTGCCTTCGGATTTGTGATAGAAGGTGTACCCAACAGTTTCTTTTGGGTATCCTATGAAGACGCACTTCTCCGATTTGGGTTCGAGCTTATCAGGTTGACGCTTTTTCACATAAGCATCGCAACCCCAAACTTTAGGAAACGACAACTTTGGTTTCTTCCCAATCCATAGTTCATAAGGCGTCGTCTCAACGGATTTTGATGGTGCCCTGTTTAACGTGAATGCAACTATCTCTAATGCATAACCCCAAAATGATAGTGGTAAATTGGTAAGAGACATCATAGATTGCGCCATGTCCAATAAAGTGCGGTTATGACGTTCGAACACACCATTACACTGTGGTGTTCCAGGTGGCGTGAGCTGTGAAACTATACAACATTGTTTTAAATGAAGGCCAAACTTGTAACTCAAACATTCTCCTCCACGATCAGATTGTAGAAACTTTATTTTCTTGTTATGACGATTCTCCACTTCACTCTGAAATTGTTTGAACTTTTCAAATGTTTCACACTTGTGTTTCAATAAGTAGATATATCCATATCTGCTCAAATCATCTGTAAAAGTCAGAAAACAACGATACCCTTCACAAGCATCAACACTCATTGGACCGCATACATCGATATGTATTATTTCCAATAAGTTACTAGCTCGTTCCATTGTTCCGGAGAACGGAGTTTTAGTCATCTTGCCGATAAGTCACGATTCGCAAGCATCAGATGATTCATAATCAAGTGATTCCAAAAGTCCATCTTTATGGAGTTTCTTTATGCGCTTTACACTGATATGACACAAATGGCAGTGCCACAAATAAGTTGCACTATCATTATCAACTTTGCATCTTTTGGCATCAATATTATCAATATGTGTATTACCATGATCGAGATTCAATAAACCATCAACATTGGGTGTATGACCATAGAAGATTTTATTCATGTAAACAGAATAACAATTATCTCTGTCTTAAATGAATAACCATATTGCAATTAACATGATCTAATCATATTCATGCTCAACACAAACACCAAATAACATTTATTTAGGTTCAACACTAATCCCAAAAGTATAGGCAGTGCTCGATGATGATCATATCAATCTTCGAACCACTTCCAACACATATTGTCACTTCATCCTCAACTCATCTCTATTTATTCTCCAACTGCTATTTCGATTTACTAATCTTAGCAACCGAACAAGTATCAAATACTCAGGGATTACTACGAGCACTAGTAAGGTACACATCAATAATATGTATATCAAATTTACCTTTGTTCACTTTGCCATCCTTCTTATCCGCCAAATATTTGGGACAGTTCCACTTCCAGTGACCATTTCCTTTGTAGTAGTAGCACTCAGTTTCAGGCTTAGGTCCAGCTTTGAGCTTCCTCACGGGAGTGACAACTTTCTTGCATTCTTCTTGAAGTTCCCTTTCTTTCCCTTTACCCTTTCCTTGAAACTAGTGGTCTTGTTTAATCATCAACACTTGATGCTCTTTCTTGATTTCTACCTTCGTCGATTTAAGCATTACGAAGAGCTCGGCAATCATTTTCATCATCCCTTGCATACTATAGTTCACCACAAAGTTCCAGTAACTTGGTGATGGTGACTAGAGAACTCTGTCAATCACTATCTTAGCTGGAAGATTAACTCCCACTTGATTCAAGTGATTGTAGTACCCAGACATTCTGAGCACATGCTCACTAGTTGAGCAATTCTCCTCCATCTTTTAGGCAAAGGACTTGTCAGAGGTCTCATACCTCTTGACACGGGCATGAGTCTGAAATACCAATTTCAGCTTTTGGAACATCTCATATGCTCCGTGAAGTTTCAAAAATGTTTTCAAGTCCCGGTTCTAAGCCATAAAGCATGGTGCACTAAACTATCAAGTAGTCATCATATTGAGCTAGCCAAACGTTCATAACGTCTGCATTTGCTCCTCCAATAGGCCCGTCACCTAGCGGTGCATCAAGGACATAATTCTTCTATGCAACAATGAAGATACACCTCAGATCACGGAACCAGTCCGCGTCATTGCTACTATCATATTTCAACTTAGTTTTCTCTTGGAACATATAACAACATAGGGAAGATATAACACGAGCTATTGATCTACAACATAATTTGCAAAATACTATCAGGACTAAGTTCATGATAAATTAAAGTTCAATTAATCATATTACTTAAGGACAACCATTTAGATAGACATCCCTCTAGTCATCTAAATGATCACGTGATCCATATCAACTAAACCATGTCCAATCATCACGTGAGATGGAGTAGTTTTCAATAGTAAACATCACTATGTTGATCATATCTACTATATGATTCACGCTCGACCTTTCGGTCTCCAGTGTTCCGAGGCCATATCTGCATATGCTAGGCTCGTCAAGTTTAACCCGAGTATTCTGCGTGTGCAAAACTGGCATGCACCCGTTGTATGTGAACGTAGAGCTTATCACACCCAATCATCACGTGGTGTCTCGGCATGAAGAACTGTCGCAACAGTGCATACTCAGGGAGAACACTTATACTGTGAATTTTTTGTAAGTGATCATCTTATAATGCTACCGCCGAACTAAGCAAAATAAGAATATAAAAGATAAACATCACATGCAATCAAAATATGTGACATGATATGGCCATCATCATCTGGTGCCTTTGATCTCCATCTCCAAAGTACCATCATGATCTCCATCTTCACCAGAATGACACCATGATCTCCATCATCTTGATCTCTATCAACGTGTCATCACATGGTCGTCTCGCCAACTATTGCTATCGCATAGCGATAAAGTAAAGAAATTATATGGCGCTTGCATCTTATGCAATAAAGAGACAACCATAAGGCTCCTTCCAGATGCCGATAACTTTAACAAAACATGATCATCTCATACAACATCATGTCTTGACCATATCACATCACAACATGGCCTGCAAAAACAAGTTAGACGTCCTCTACTTTGTTGTTGCAAGTTTTACGTGGCTGCTACGGGCTTAGCAAGAACCATTCTTACCTACGCATCAAAACCACAACGATTTTTTTGTCAAGTGTGCTGTTTTTACCTTCAACAAGGACCAGGCATAGTCAAACTTAATTCAACTAAAGTTGGAGAAACAGACACTCACTAGCCACCTGTGTGCAAAGCACGTCAGTAGAACCAGTCTCGCATAAGCGTATGCGTAATGTCGGTCTGAGCCGCTTCATCCAACAATACCACCGAATCAAAGTATGACATGCTGGTAAGTAGTATGACTATTATCACCCATAACTCTTTGTGTTCTACTCGTGCATATAACATCTACGCATAGACCTGGCTCTGATATCACTGTTGAGAATGCAGTAATTTCAAAAAGTTTCATTCGATCATGCAAGATCTATCTCTAGGTGATGCATAGCAACAAGAGGGGAGAGTGTGTCCACGTACCCTCATAGACCGAAAGCGGAAGCGTTTCAATAACGCGGTTGATGTAGTCGAACGTCTTCGCGATCCAACCGATCCAAGTACCGAACATACGGCACCTCCATGTTCAGCTCGATGATGTCCCACGTGCTCTTGATCCAGTTGAGGACGAGGGTGAGTTCTGTCAGCACGACGGCGTGGCGACAGTGAGGATGATGCTACCGGCGCAGCGCTTCGCCTAAACATTACGATGGTATGATCGAGGTGTGTAACTGTGGAGGGGGCACCGCACACGGTTAAGAGAAACTTGTGTGTCTTTGGGGTGCCCCTGCCCCTGTATATAAAGGAGGGAGGGAGAGAGGCCGGCCCCCTAGGGGTGCGCCAAGTGTATGGAGTCCTACTAGGACTTCCAAGTCCTAGTAGGAATCCTTTCCCTTTTAGGAGTACGAGAGAAGGAAGGAGAGAGGGAGTAGGAAAGGGCAAGGGGGGCGCCGCCCCCTTCCCCTAGTCCAATTCGAACCCATGGGAATGTGCGCCACCTCCCTTTGGCCTCCCTCCTCTATTTCCCGTATGGCCCAATAAGGCCCATTACTTCTCCCGGTGAATTCCGTAACTCCCCGGTACTCCGAAAAATACCCGAATCACTCGGAACCTTTCCGTGTTCGAATATAGCCTTACAATATATTGATCTTTATGTCTCGACCATTTAGAGACTCATCGTCACGTCCGTGATCTCTCATCCGGGACTCTGAACAAACTTCGGTCATCAAAGCACATAAGTCATAATACATATCGTCATCGAACGTTAAGCGTGCGGACCCTACGGGTTCGAGAACTATGTAGACATGATCGAGACACATCTATGATCAATAACCAATAGCGTAACCTGGATGCTAATATTAGCTCCTACATATTCTATGAAGATCTTTATCGGTCAAACCGCATAACAACATACGTTGTTCCCTTTGTCATCGGTATGTTACTTGCGCGAGATTCGATCGTCGGTATCATCATACCTAGTTCAATCTCGTTACCGGCAAGTCTCTTTACTCGTTCTGTAATACTTCGTCCTGCAACTAACTCATTAATCACATTTCTTGCAAGGCTTATAGTGATGAGCATTACCGAGAGGGCCCAGACATACCTCTCCGAAACACGGAGTGACAAATCCTAATATTGATCTATGCCAACCCAACAAACACCTTCTGAGACACCTGTAGAGCACCTTTATAATCACTCTTTTACATTGTGACATTTGGTAGCACACAAAGTGTTCCTTAGGTATTCGGGAGTTGCATAATCTCAGAGTCTGAGGAAGATGTATAAGTCATGAACAAAGCAGTAGCAATGAAACTGTAACGATCATGATGCTAAGCTAACGGATGGGTCTTGTCCATCACATCATTCTCCTAATGATGTGATCTCCTTCATCAAATTACAACACATGTCTATGGTTAGGAAACATAACCATCTTTGATTAACGAGCTAGTCAAGTAGAGGCATACTAGAGACACTATGTTTTGTCTATGTATTCACACATGTACTAAGTTTCCGGTTAATACAATTCTAGCATGGATAAGAAACATTTATCATGAAATAAGGAAATAAATAGTAACTTTATTATTGCCTCTAGGGCATATTTCCTTCATAGGGCAGACAACATGATGGTGCTCAATCACCTCCCTGGGAACACCGGGGATGCCGGATGCTTGCCATGCAAACACGCCGACATTCGCCCGCGGGAAGGCGATGAGCGCGCTTTCCTATTTGTTGTCGAGGGTGGAACTTATGAAGAAAGCTCCTCCCGTGCCATTCTCCTTGAAGGACACCTTCTTGGTTTCTGGCAGGGCCGCCTTGGACTTTTTGCTCTTGCTGGTAGAGCTCTCTGGTGCATCTCCAGCGGAAACATAGCACTCCAAGGAGGCGCGTTTGCCGGAGAGGGTACAGGAGCCCTTGCCAGAGCCAGGAGTCTTGTCAACGGTCTAAGCCTTACTGGTCCTCTTCTCGGTGGCAGGAGCAGGTGCTTTGGCGGCAGATGTTGCAACTGCCTCTCGATAGAGCTGATCGGCGCAGATGAGCACGTCCTTCCTATCGCAGCCGACAGTGATGATGCTCATCGAGCCAGGCATCTTCAACTTGTTATAAGCGTAGTGCACCGCCGCCATGAATTTGGCCAGCGCGAGGCAGCCAAGGATCCCGTTGTATGGCAACGGGATCTCAGCGACATCAAAAATGATCATCTCTGTCTTGTAGTTGAGGTCGCCACCAAAGGTAACTGGTAGCGTGACCTTTCCCTTGGGCTGACACCTCCCCGGATTGATCCCTTGGAACGTGCCCGTCTGCTCGAGATATTTATCGGGGATCTGCAGCCTCTTAACCACGTTGGGCAAAATCAAGTTAAGGCCGGCCCCACCGTCAATTAACATCTTCGTCACCTTGAGGTTGCGTATTGTTAGGGATACCAACAATGGCAAACACCCAACCATAGTGACGCGACCAGGGTGATCCTCGGCGTCGAAAATGATAGGCGTGTGAGACCACCTCAACGGCTTCTGGGCGTCGACCATTGGTTCCGTTGCATTAATCTCACACGCCCACTATTTCAGTTGGTGGTGGGAAGAATGCAGCGAAGCACCTCCATCGACACAAATGACTCATGTCGCCTTCTAGAACTCATGCTCGGTGGATTCATCGTCATCATCATGATCGTCATCCTCTTATTTCTTGTCGCAGCCTCGGGCAGGCCTCTCTTGTTGCTTTTCCTTGTTGTTGTGTCCTCCTTGGCTGCCGTGCTTCTTGTCGTACCCTTCAGCGCCTCCTTGGCCCTTCTCCTTGTCTCATCTCTCATACTCAGCCCTTTGCTTCTCCATCAGCAGCTCCACTTGGCGGCAGTTCTGGAGGTCGTGGCCCTTAGTACGCTGAATCTTGGAGTACTGCTTGTCGGAGCCCTCTGACTTGCCGGCAGCTGGCAAGGCCCGGTAGGCGTCGCACCTGGCAACCTCCATGCCGGGGTCGTCGACCTTGGCCTTCTTGGCGGTGTTGGGGTCGTCGGATTCCTCAACGGCAAGAACGATCTTACCCTTGCACTTCCTGTTACGCCGCCGACCTTTCTTCACTGGGGCGACGATGTCTTCATATTCTAAGTCACTTCCCACGTCGGCGTCTTCGCCGGGGTACTTCCTCCCTTCCTCTGCTCGGGCACATCTATCAGCCAGAACATACAGCTCGGCAACATCCGTGACCTTGTTCATGGCCAACTCTTCATGCATATTTTGATTGTGCATGTTCTGGTGGAACGCGCTGATGACAGCGGCGGGATGAATATTGGGGATGTTGTACTGCACACGGCTAAACCTATGTATGTACTTGCACAGGGATTCGTTGTCTCTTTGAGGGATCACGTGCAAGTCACTTGCCTACGCAGGAGCTACGTGGCCGCCTGTGAAGGCACCAACAAACTTATGGCACAGGTCGGACCAATAGGCAACGGAGTCTATCGGCAGATGCATCAACCATGACCTGACGTTGGGCTTAAGTGCCAACGGGAAATAGTTGGCAAGTTTCTTGTCGTCTCGTGCCCCGGCAGCTTGCATCGCAATAGTGTAAATGCTCAAGAACTCAGATGGGTGAGTCTTGCTGTCGTACTTCTCTGGGATCTCTGGTTTGAATGTGTGGGTGTTGGGCCACTGGAACTATCGCAGCTCGCGGGTGAATGCTGGACAAGTGATTGCATATGGCAAGTCGCCAGCATCCCCCGCCGCAGGCCTGTACTCAGTGGGCCCAGCACACCTATCGGACTGGTGACGTGCTTCCCGTCGTCGCTCGATAGTAGTCCAGGCGTCCTCCTTGAGGCGCTCTTGAAGAACTTGGCGTTGGTCATGGCGCGTCCGTGGATCTGATGACATTGTGGACATGTTGTCCCGGGCGTCGCCGCGACGGGCCGACCATGGCGGAGGGGAGTGCACCGTGGTTGCGGTGCCCTCGACCCTTCCACTGCATGCACGTGTCGGATCGTCATTTCGGCGCCGTGAGGGGCTTACTCCCCGGTGGCCATCTCTGTTGGCATGGCCAATAAGGCTTTGGATAGCAGCCCTCCACTCTTCTTGCTTCTCCAAGGCAGGAGGAAGGTCGAGGAGCAGCTGCGCTCGCGACAGCGCTTCCGCTCGCGTGGGTGGTAGCAACAGGCGTGAGGAATGGGAGGAACTCGGACTTCTAAGGACATTAGAAGGAGTCCCATCTCGATTCTGCGGCCGCACGCTCTTTTCTCCTGCACCATGATGTGCGTATCGGCCCTGCATGTCTTGAGAGTGGCGCTGAGGGCTCTTGCTGTGGCAATGCCCGGGGTCCTCAACATCGCAGCACGGTTCGTCATGCACGAGCTGGGGAGACTACGGCACGCGCGTCGGCGAGGTCAATCTTCCGCCCTTGGAGGTCCCCGCACCACCCGCAGGTGGCACAACTCCACCCTTGGGCGCGGTGGCGCGCCGACCTCCGTCGCCGCTGCGGAGAACGCCGGCGGCCTGGCTTGTATTCCGATGGTGTGGATGACCTTGATCTCCTCCACCGCTGGCGCCCACCCCATCGCCTGCTCGCGCGGGTGCGGGCGGAGCAGCCCTGGACGGGCCGACCGCCGCGGTCGTCTTCTTCTTCAGAGCCATAGCGATGAAGGACCTATGTACTAACTATGGACCAGATTCTCACAACCAATCCGCCCCCTACCTAGCGCGCCAAAGATGTCAGGTAAACCGATCACCTATGGGGTCACAAGGATCCCTTCTATGTTCGGCGGGGGGTTAGTTGCATGAAGAGCAGGTCAAGCCATTAGGACACAGAGGATTTTTATCCTGGTTCAGGCCGCAAGGATGCGTAATACCATAGTCCTGCTTTATCTGGTTATATGTGTGTTCTTGAGCTTTTGAACTAGCTATGGTGCGTGCTTTGTCCAAAAGTCCGACTCCTCTCTCTGTGTGCCTTGGGCCTCCTTTTATACACAAAGAGGTTGCCACAGCGGCACACAAGAGGTGGCAAGCTACACTGATACGAGCTTATCGCTCGATCAACGTAGGACAAGCGCATTTAATGCGTTGCCCACGTGTCCTCTCGCTTTATTGGGGATGGCAACGGAGGCCATCCCGTCCTTCGCCGCTCTTCCTCGCCTTGCCACGCGTCCGGGCCGACGAGGCATGCAGCGCCACGCTGGCCAACCAGCTGCTGTGTTGGAGATATGGTAGGCTTCCACGAAGATCTGCATGCCAGCACGCAGGTGCCTGCTTAGAGGGCATTCTTATTGTTGCACTAGAGTGGTGGTGAAGTGGCAAAACCTTGCCGAGTGCAGGCCTGGCCGCAGCCCAGCGATCGCTCCGGCAAGGCTTGCCGGGGGCCTTGGAGTTGTTCTCGACAAGGGCCTTGCCAGGGGTCTTCGTCTCCTGATCCCACGTGGTTTCGTGGGTTGCTAATCTTTGTGAGGGGCTGCATGCTACCAGGCATGCGCTCTCCAGATTTTGGTCTTTAACATTGTCGACGGTGTCAGAGCTCTCAACCCCAAGGGTGGTGGCCCTGCGGGTCTCTTCGCAAGCTGCCCCGGAGGTCGCCTCGGCAAGGCTTGTTGCTGGTCGTGGCCCTCCTTGCCTCTTGCTGCTTGCTACTCTAAGCATCTGTCTTGCTTCCTGCTGTCCTCCTCTGCTTCACCAAGCCCTGCTGAAGGGGTGGCTGCGACTGTCCATGCACAAGTAATGGGTACAGAAGTACCCACACTTTTGTACACCGACATAAATTTTTCCTATGTAAATGAGAGAGACATAACAGATTCTAGCAACAAGGGCAAGCATGCCTGACACTCGGCCTGGATGGAGAAACTCGACAAAGCTCACGTCTGATACGTCTCCAATGTATCTATAATTTTTTATTTTTCCATGCTATTATATTACCCGTTTTGGATGTTTATGGGCTTTATTTTACACATTTATATCATTTTTGGGACTAACCTACTAACCGGAGGCCCAACCCGTATTGCTGTTTTTTTGCCTATTTCAGTGTTTCGAAGAAAAGGAATATCAAACGGAGTCCAAACGGAACGAAACCTTCGGGAGCATGATTTTTGGAACGAACATAATCCAGAGGACTTGCAGTGCAAGTCAAGAAGCTGCCGAGGCGGCCACGAGGGTAGAGGGCGCCCCCCCTACTTGGTGCACCCCCTATGTCGTGGGCCCCTTGGGCGTCCACTGACCTACTTCTTCCTCCTATATATACCCACGTACCCCGAAAACATCAGAGGCGACCACGAAAAACTGTTTCCACCACCGTAACCTTCTGTATCCGCGAGATCCCATCTTGGAGCCTTCGTCGGTGCTCTGCTAGAGGGGGAATCGACCATGAAGAGCTTCTACGTCAACACCATAGCCGCTCCGATGAGTTGTGAGTAGTTTACCATAGACCTTCAGGTCCATAGTTATTAGCTAGATGGCTTCTTCTCTCTTTTTGGATCTCAATACCATGTTCTCCTCGATCTTCTTGGAGATCTATTCGATGTAACTCTTTTTGCGGTGTGTTTGTCAAGATCCGATGAATTGTGGATTTATGATCAAGTTTATCTATGAGAAATATTTGAATCTCCTCAATCCTGAAAATGAATGAGATACTGGAGTTTGTTTCTCCTAGTCATTCTGGAATAGAATGGCTTGACGGACCATAAGAGTAACAGGCATCGATGAACGAATGCATGCATACTCTTGACTATCAATTGATAGACGAGGGTCAGAAGACAACTAAAGTGGGACAACTCAAAGGAACACACGATTTTCTGAGTTATGGATGCATAGATTAGTATGTCGAACCAAGTTCAACAAGTTTCTTCCGGATAACCCATGCAGAAAAGTAGAACTGGCAGAGTCGCAATATAGAATGGAGAACCCATCGAGAGCACTCCTGTTGTGATCTTTTGATCCAACAAACATCTGCCGTAAGTGGTTCATAGTATTTGGAAGAAGGGAATACCATGGACCTCGAGGACTAATGCAAAGGTTACTAATTTCCTAAAGGAACTAGTAAACACTATCAACATGAGGTAAGTCGGGTGAATCTCGGGTTCAAAACCCCAGGAATAGAATTCCTACTAACTAAACGGCATCACGAGATGCTTTCAAAAATGACGGACATAATCATCACACTAGGATACAGAACATGGTTCGATTGCTAGGTGGCTCTCTAAGACACCTAGGGTCATAATAATAACTCCAATATATATGTCAAGGCAACAAAGTACCTCCACTCACTGATTTGTGTGATTAATCTGACCAAAGGGACATCGAGAATGGGAAGAAGGGATTTGCATATGCATCGGGCTGTTTATAGACCTAGGATGACTCGGACAGCATAACGGCTGTAAATGCTCGAAAAGTTTTGAGACATCCTACAAAATGGTGGCATTACCACTCGATCATCACAATATCAAGGTGCCGAGATCAACTATGAACACACAAAGGTAGTAGAAACTGAACTGAGGCTTAAATCCAACAATCTTATAAGTCTACGGATTAGTAACACGTGATCCTGATAGAGAGAAGAGAAAGCCTAGTTCCTTAACCCCGTAGGAAAGGTAGGATGACTCAGATCAGAAGGGCATAAGATATAAGGAGTAAAAAGAGTCGTACGTTCCATCCCACAATCAATTCCCTTATATAACTAAAGAATGTCTAGACTCAACTTCGCCCAGTTTGGCTTGGTAATCCTACAGGTAGTCAGGCTCTGATACCAAAGCTGTCAGGACCCCGACTCAATGCCACATCGATCTAGCATGTAACAACTCATATCACTTTGCGGCCTCACGCACGGTATCCCACGAGTGTCGCCATACCTTTGCCCGAGACCGTTTGCGCCTTTTGGCACGCGTATATGATAGTGTCGCCAACATCCATATGATAAGGAGCCCGGGCCAACATGGATAGTCGTAAACCCAAAGTGGAACAAACTTACAGGGACAGGCATCCATGACCCAGCATCAAACGTGTCGGTCATCAGCGAGTGAATCCAGGCTGTAGCACTGGGCTAGCAGGACTCCGGTGAACCGGGCTGTAGCAGGTTAACAGGACTTCGGTATTCATCGGGTGACATTTCCCCAAAAGGACAGACACAGGAACGAAGAAGGACACATGCCGGCCAGCCTAAGTGTTCCGGAGCAGTAGCAAGCTACCATGGCTCAGTGGAAGCACTAGGAGACATTTCCCGGTAAGAGAGGCTACTAAGGATAAACAACTAGATAGTCAGATCCCACACATACCAAGCATTTCAATAACATACACACAATATGCTCGATATGTGCAAATACAACGTGACATCACAACATGACTCTACAACTCAAGTATTTATTCAATAGGCTCCGAGGAGCGAGATATTACAAACATGGGTCTCACGACCCAACATTCAGAGCATACAAGTCAAAGCACATGCGGAAGCTTAACATGTCTGAGTACAGACAACTACAAATGAAAAAGGCTGAGAAGCCTGACTAACTACCAGATCCTGCCAAGGGCACAAGATCGTAGCTGAGGTAACAAGCTAAACGTCGAAGTACACGTGGAACTACTAGTGAGACTAAAGTCTCTCTGCAAAAACATAAAATAGGCAAACGTGAGTACAAATGTACCCAGCAAGACTTACATCAGAACTAACTACATATGCATCATTATCAACAAAGGGGATCGTGGGGTTTAACTGCAGCAAGCCAGCTTTGACTCGGTGGCTATACTGAACTATGACTGCAAGTAACTCTTTTGAGGCGGCGCACACGAGTCCACATATTCATCAACCAATACACCACTATGGATCCGCTCCCGTCTCCCTACGAGAACGCCATCCATAGCACTCACGCTTGTCTTGCGCATTTTAAAGTATCCACTTTCACTTGTCTATGAACTGTACAGGCAACCCAGAAGTCCTTTACCGCGGACGTGGCTATTCGAATAGATAATGATAACCCTGCAGGGGTGTACTTCTTCACACATGCTCTCGCCACTTACCGCCATGTACACGTCATGTATCTCGACAACCTTCAAGCGGAAGCCTGGCGAGGGTGTTGGCCACGGCCTACCTAAACACTCAAGTCTCTAGTCCAGGTTTATCACCTATTCAGGTTCCATCCGCAAGGAGTCCGGCCGAGGTTTCCACATACGGCCCCGAATGATGTGAGGAGGGTTCCCGAGACACCAAACGGGCGCCCGGTACACCGTGCCATGGTGTATCTACCGCATCATAGCCCACCCCTAGGGTCAGCGCTACGCACGGCCTCCAACACATATCCTACAAACACCAGAAACTAGTTGCAACTCCTGGACAGAGAACAAGGGTGGTTAAGAAGCCGAGGGAGTCAATTAAGGATCCCAATGTGTGGTAGTAACTATTCATGGATCACAAACACAGAACTCAGTTCCTAAGGACGGTTTCAATGAGACAACCCACCATGTACTCCTACATGGCCTCTCACCGCTACCTTTACCAAATCGTGTTCACACACTTAGCTCACACACACTAGGACATGTTTACACACCTCCGATTCATCCCCAATGAATCAGACCTGACTCAACTCTAAGCAGTAGCAGGCATGACAAACAAGCATTAATGAGTAGGCACATCAGGGCTCAAACAACTCCTACTCATGCTAGTGGGTTTCATCTATTTACTGTGGAAATGACAGGTCATGCAGAGGAAAAGGGGTTCAGCTACTGCAGCAAGTAACAGATGAATCGTTGTTGTCCTAATGCAATAAAAGAGAGCAGGAGCGAGAGAGTGGGATGGTATCAGAATGAACAAGGGGGTTTTGCTTGCCTGGCACTTCTGAAGATAGTATAGTTCTTCATCGGTGTCATCGATCTCATCGTCGGTATCACGTCTATCGAGAGGGGACAAATACCGGCAACACAGAAGGAAACACAATCAATGCAATGCACAATATGATGCATGCTCATGACATGGCAATATGCTGTTATTAGAGCTAATGCAACAGAAAGTCATTTTGATTGAAGTGGAATTCAAAACTAGATCAAATTCCAACTCCAAATCTATTATCAAATTTTTCCTAATCATGTTTCATCCTAAACAGTGAGGTTAGATTTCTCAAACATGCATGAAAACGATACAGATGGATAGTTTGCATTTTTCTGATAATTTTTCATATATAATTTATTTCATTTGGAGTTACGGTTGAATTACTACTATTTTTAGAAGTTTAGGCAATTTTCTGGAATTTCCTGTGTAAATATAATTCCAGTAAATAATTTATTGCGTCAGCATTACGTCAGGATGACGTCAGTGGTCAACGGAGCTGGTCTAGGTCAAACTGACCTGTGGGTCCCGTGTGTCAGGGTAATTAGCCTAGCTAATTTTAGTTAGCACTAAAACTAATTTAGTTAGCAGACGGGCCCCACCTGTCATGGACTCAGGGGGAAGTCAACCTGGCCCACACGGAGTCAACCAGGGTCAAGCACGGTCAAACTCGCCGGGGTTTAGCCGACGGAGAGGCCAGACGCGGCGGTGGGAGTGCGGTTTCGGGCTCCGACGACCAAAACGACGGCGGAGCACGTCTACGTCATGCGGGAGCCGCATCGGTTGGTGGCAGTGGTGGAGCTCGGAGTGGCCGGGAACGTCACCGGCGACGACCTTGGCGGTCGCCGGAGTTCGGCGAGGTCGAACATGGCGCTAGGGGGCACGGCGAGGCCCGTGGGGTGGCGTTTTGGGCTCCTGCGAGTGCGGTGAGGGCGGTGGTGTGCTCGGAATCGAGCCAACGTGGTTGTGGCCACGATGGTGACGTGCGGTGGCGGCAGCGAGTGTGGCCGAGCTCGATGAGGTCGATGCAGGGGTCGAGAGTGAGAACGAGAGGGGTGGAGAGGTGTAGCAGCTCACGGCGAACACGGCGGTGCAGACGACGCGGTTGGGGACGAGCTGATGCGGCGGCGACGGCGAAGGGGATCTGTGGCGGTGCTCAGTGAAGTCGAGCTCGAAGAGGACGAAGCAGGGCGCGCGAGCGCTCGGGGCTCGGGTTGCTCGACGGAGACGACGACGGCGAAGCTGTTGGACTTGGTGGCGCGGCGCGGGGACGACGGAGGATGCGAGAACTACGGTGGCGCGAGCGCAGCAGCGTCGGCCATGGTGCGGGAGAGCGAGGGAGAAAGGCAGGAGGGCGAGTGAGGTGTCCACGGGGTCGAGGCGGAGACGTGGAGCTCACCCAGGTGTCCAGGGGCGCGGGCGGCAAGCAGATGGCGCCGTGGCGAGCTCATGGTCGCCGGCGTCACCTTTGTGCCTGCCTGGCAAGGACGAAGCAGCTGGCTGGCATGGGCCAGCACAATGCTGGGCCTGCCTGGTGGGCTGCAGCCAGGTAAGTGGCCCAGGTAAAAATCTCTCTCTCTCTCTCTCTTTTATTTATTGTTTCTGTTTTCTATTATTCTGTAGTCTTTAGGGCTTTATATAAAATACTTAAATAGATCCAAAAATCATGAAACTAATCATGGCTACTGTTTAGAATATATCCAACAGTAAACATTTTAGGTTATGATTATTTGAGCATTTAAAATATTTTATAGTATTTAAATGCCCAAATGAAAATACCATATGATTTAATTCAGAGCCCAAATATGTCATGGAAAAATGTACAACACCTCTCGTTACTGTTTCCAGCATTTTCCAGAAATGATGAACATTTTTGAAAGCCATTTGGATTCACTGAAATTATTTTAGTTGAACCTAGTGAATTCCTTTGATGCTAGGGTTTAGGCAATCCCCATTTCAAGTTTCATAAAATTTAAACATGATACATGGATGCTTATGCAAAGACAGACAAGGTCTAAGCAAGGGATGTGACACTTGCAATGGGAGAAGTGCTTAGCTTTGGGTTCAATCTTGCGGTGTCCTTTCCTAGTGACAATAAGGGCAGGAAGGCACGTATTGTATTGTTGCCATCGAGGATAAAAAGATGGGGTTTATATCATATTGCATGAGTTTATCCCTCTACATCATGTCATCTTTCTTAATGCGTTACTCTGTTCTTTATGAACTTAATACTCTGGATGCATGCTGGATAGCGGTCGATGTGTGGAGTAATAGTAGTAGATGCAGGCAGGAGTCGGTCTACTTGTCACGGACGTGATGCCTATATACATGATCATGCCTAGATAATGTCATAATTATTCGCTTTTGTATCAATTGCTTGACAGTAATTTGTTCACCCACCATAATACTTATGCTATCTTGAGAGAAGCCACTAGTTTAACCTATAGCCCCCGGGTCTATCTATTATCATATAAGCTTTCAATCTACTTTTATTTGCATCTTTACTTTTCCAATCTATGTTATAAATTACCAAAAATATATCCTTATCATATTATCTCTATCATATCTCACTTTTGCAAGTGGCCGTGAAGGGATTGACAACCCCTTTATTGTGTTGGTTGCGAGTTCTTTGTTTGTTTGTGTAGGTGCGTGGGACTTTTGAGGAGCCTCCTACTGGATTGATACCATGGTTCTCAAAAACTGAGGGAAATACTTACACTACTATTGCTGCATCACCCTTTCCTCTTTAAGGAAAACCAACGCAAGCTCAAGACGTAGCAACGTCATGTACGCAGCCAAGGAGGCATGCACATGCTACGACATGTGCAGGCGGATCGTTGACATGAGGAAGTGCCTTCTTCCCCAAAACGGCCAGGGATCCAGCCAGAAGCGGAGCAATGGCAAGCGTCATCGCAACAAGAAGTAGATGATTAGATCCTTGTTTCTCCTAGTTTAGTATGCATGTAATTGCTTACTTTGGTGTGTGAAAATGTGTGTAGTCACTTATGTAATTGTATGCTTAATTTGGTTATGCAATGTTGTCTTTTTAAGTATATATATGTTGATGCTCTATAGATAGAGCAAATCACATCGCACACGGACTAAACAATGGAACCCGTCGGTGACGATTTCATCAATCACTCAAAATTGTATACCAACAATCGTTTGCTCACAACACACACAACTTGTTAATGGGAATCGTCTCTGTGTTATCGGTCTTCCCACACATTTCCGATTATAGACCTGTTTGCCGCGTATCATACACATCTTGTTAAGTTGAACCATTTCTGTTCTCTTGGCTCAATGCAAACATTTCATCCAAATGAAATGTATGCCGTATATCGCACACACCTTCATCTGGATGACCGTTTTTGTTGTTCTGCCTCATCATAAATAGTTCATACGAGTGAACCGTATGCTCTACATCGCACACGCCTTCATACAACACGTCATGTCTTGACCATATAACATCACAACATGCCCTACAAAAACAAGTTAGATGTCCTATACTTTGTTGTTGCAAGTTTTACGTGGCTGCTACGGGCTTAGAAAGAACCGTTCTTACCTACGCATCAAAACTACAACGATTTTTCGTCAAGTGTGATGTTTTAACCTACAACAAGGACCGGGCGTAGCCACACTCGATTCAACTAAAGTTGGAGAAAGAGACACTCACTAGCCACCTGTGTGCGAAGCACGTCGGTAGAACCAGTCTCGCATAAGCATACACGTAATGTCGGTCTGAGCCGCTTCATCCAACAATACCGCTGAATCAAAGTATGACATGCTGGTAACTAGTATGACTATTATCGCCCACAACTCTTTGTGTTCTACTCGTGCATATAACATCTACGTATAGACATGGCTCTAATACCACTGTTGGGGAATGCAGTAATTTCAAAAAAAAAATCCTATGATCATGCAAGATCTATCTCTAGGTGATACATAACAACGAGAGGGGAGAGTGTTGTCTACGTACCCTCGTAGACCGAAAGCGGAAGCGTTTCAATAACGCGGTTGATGTAGTCGAACTTCTTCGCGATCCAACCGATCCAAGTACCGAACGTACGACACCTCCACATTCAGCACACATTCATCTCGATGATGTCCCTCATACTCTTGATCCAGTTGAGGCCGAGGGACAGTTCCGTCAGCACGATGGTGTGGCAACGGTGATGATGAAGTTACCGGTGCAGGGCTTCGCCTAAGCACTACGACGATATGACCAAGGTGTGTAACTGTGGAGGGGGGCACCGCACATGGCTAAGACAAATCTTGGAGTACCTTTGGGGTGCCCCCTACCCACGTATATAAAGAAGGGAGGAAGAGGAGTCCGGCCTAGAGGGGGCGCGCTAAAGGGGGGAGTCCTACCTTGGACTCCCTGTCCAAGTAGGATTCGCCCCCCCCCCCCCCGTTTCCTATACCAACTAGGAGAAGGAAGGGAAGGAGGAATAGGGGAGAAGGAAGGGGGGTGTCGCCCCCTCCTAATCCAATTCGGACTAGCCCATGGGGGGTGGCGCGTGGCCACCCCTTGAGGCCCTTCTCTCCTTTCCCATATGGCCCATTAAGGCCCACTACTTCCCCCGACGAATTCCCGTAACTCTCCGGTACTCCGAAAAATACCCGAATCACTCGGAACCTTTCCGATGTCTGAATATAGCCTTCCAATATGTCGATCTTTACGTCTTGACCATTTGGATACTCCTCTTCATGTCCGTGATCTCATCCGGGACTCCGAATAAACTTCGGTCATCAAATCACATAACTCATAATACAAATCGTCATCGAACGTTAAGCGTGCGGACCCTACGGGTTCGAGAACTATGTAGACATGGCCAAGACATATCTCCGATCAATAACCAATAGCGAAACCTGGATGCTCATATTGGCTCCCACATATTCTAAGAAGATTTTTATCGGTCAAACCGCATAACAACATATGTTGTTCCCTTTGTCATCGGTATGTTACTTTCCCGAGATTCGATCGTCGGTATCATCATACCTAATTCAATCTCGTTACCGACACATCTCTTTACTCGTTCTGTAATGCATCATCCCGCAACTAACTCATTATTCACATTGCTTGCAAGGCTTATAGTGATGTGCATTACCGAGAGGGCCCAGAGATACCTCTCCGATACACGGAGTGACAAATCCTAATCTCGATCTATGCCAACCCAACAAACACCTTCGGAGACACCTATAGAGCATCTTTATAGTCACCCGGTTATTATGTGACGTTTGATAGCACACAAGGTGTTCCTCCAGTATTCGGGAGTTGCATAATCTCATAGTCTAAGGAACATGTATAAGTCATGAAGAAAGCAATAGCAATGAAATTGTAATGATCATAATGCTAAGATAACGGATGGGTCATGTCCATCACATCATTCTCCTAATGATGTGATCCCGTTCATCAAATGACAATACATGTCTATGGTTAGGAAACATAACCATCTTTGATTAACGAGCTAGTCAACTAGAGGCATACTAGGGATACTATGTTTTGTCTATGTATTCACACATGTACTAAGTTTATGGTTAATACAATTATAGCATGAATAATAAACATTTATCATGAAATAAGGAAATAAATAATAACTTGATTATTGCCTCTAGGGCGTATTTCCTTCAGTCTCCCACTTGCACTAGGCTCAATAATCTAGTTCACATCGCCATGTGACTTAACACCAATAGTTCACATCGCCATGTGACCAACACCCAAAGGGTTTACTAGAATTAATAATCTAGTTCACATCGCTATGTGATTAACACCAAAAGAGTACTAAGGTGTGATCATGTTTTTCTTGTGAGAGAAGTTTAGTCAACGGGTCTGTCATATTCAGAGCCGTATGTATTTTGCATATATTCTATGTCTAAAATGCTCTACACGGAGCTACTCTGGCTAATTGTTCCCACTTTCAATATGTATCCAGATTGAGACTTAGATTCATCTGGACGGGTGTAAAAGCTTTCATCGACGTAACTCTTTACGACGAACTCTTTATCACCTCCATAACCGAGAAATATTTCCTTAGTCCTCACTAAGGATAATTTTGATCGCTGTCCAGTGATCCACTCTTATACCATTATTGTACCCCCTTGCCAAACTCATGGCAAGGTGCACAATAGGTCTGGTACACAGCACAACATACTTTATAGAACCTATGACTGTGGCATAGGGAATGACTTTCATTCTCTTTCTATCTTCTACTGTGGTCAGGATTTGAGTCTTACTCAACTTGACACCTTATAATACAGGCAAGAACTTCTTCTTTGACTAATCCATTTTGAACTCTTTCAAAAAACTTGTCAAGGTATGTATTCATTGAAATTTTTTATCAAGCGTCTTGATCTATCTCTATAGATCTTGATGCCCAATATATAAGCAACTTCACCGAGGTCTTTCTTTGAAAAAATCCTTTCAAACTCTCCTTTATACTTTACAGAAAATTCTACATCATTTTCGATCAACAATATGTCATTCACATATACTTATCAGAAAGGCTGTAGTGCTCCCACTCACTTTCTTGTAAATACAGGCTTCATCGTAAATCTGTATAAAACTATATGCTTTATCAACTCATCAAAGCGTATATTCCAACTCCGAGATACTTGCACCAGTCCACAGATGGATCGCTGGAGCTTGCACACCTTGTTAGTACCTTTAGGATTGACAAAACCTTTTGGTTGCATCATATACAACTCTTCTTTAAGAAATATCCCTTTAAGGAATGCAGTTTTGACATCCATTTGCTAGATTTCATAAAATATGGCAACTCCTAACATGATTTGAACGGATTTAAGCATCGCTACAGTTGAGAAAAATCTCATTGTAGTCAACACCTTGAACTTGTCAAAAACCTTTTTGCGACAAGTCGAGCTTTGTAGAGAGTAACACTACTATCAGTGTCCGTCTTCCTCTTGAAGATCCATTGATTTAATATGGCTTGCCGATCATCGGGCAAGTCCACCAAAGTCCACACTTTGTTCTCATACATGGATCCCATCTCAGATTTCATGGCCTCAAGCCATTTCACGGAATCTGGGCTCATCATCGCTTCCTCATAGTTCATAGGTTCATCATGGTCTAATAACATGACTTCCAAAATAGGATTACTGTACCACTCTGGTGCGGATTGTACTCTGGAAGACAAACGAGGTTTGGTAATAACTTGATCTGAAGTTTCATGATCATCATCATTAGCTTCCTCACTAATTGGTGTAGGAATCACTGGAACTGATTTCTGTGATGAACTACTTTCCAATTCGGGAGAAGGTACAATTACCTCATCAAGTTCTACTTTCCTCCCACTCACTTCTTTCGAGAGAAAACTCCTTCTCTAGAAAGGATCCATTCTTAGCAACAAATATCTTGCCTTCGGATCTGTGATAGAAGGTGTACCCAACAGTTTCTTTTGGGTATCCTATGAAGACGCACTTCTCCGATTTGGGTTCGAGCTTATCAGGTTGAAGCTTTTTCACATAAGCATCGCAGCCCCAAACTTTAAGAAATGACAACTTTGGTTTCTTGCCAAACCACGGTTCATAAGGCGTCGTCTCAACGGATTTTGATGGTGCCCTGTTTAACGTGAATGCAACTATCTCTAATGCATAACCCCAAAATGACAATGGTAAATTGGTAAGAGACATCATAGATCGCGCCATGTCCAATAAAGTGCGGTTATGACGTTCGGACACACCATTACGCTGTGGTGTTCCAGGTGACATGAGCTGTGAAACTATTCCATATTGTTTTAAATGAAGGCCAAACTTGTAACTCAAATATTCTCCTCCACGATCAGATCGTAGAAACTTTATTTTCTTGTTATGAAGATTCTCCACTTCACTCTGAAATTCTTTGAACTTTTCAAATGTTTCACACTTGTGTTTCAATAAGTAGATATATCCATATCTTCTCAAATCATCTATGAAGGTTAGAAAATAACGATACCCGCCACGAGCATCAACACTCATTGGACCGCATACATCGGTATGTATTATTTCCAATAAGTTACTAGCTCGTTCCATTGTTCCAAACAATGGAGTTTTAGTCATCTTTTCCACAAGGCACGGTTCGAAGCATCAAATGATTCATAATCAAGTGATTCCAAAAGTCCATCTTTATGTAGTTTCTTTATGTGCTTTACACTGATATGACCCAAACGGAAGTGCGACAAATAAGTTGCACTATCATTATAAACTTTGCATCTTTTGGCATCAATACTATGAATATGTGTATTACCATGATCGAGATTCAATAAACCATCAACATTGGGTGTATGACCATAGAAGGTTTTATTCATGTAAACAGAATAACAATTATTCTCTGTCTTAAATGAATAACCATATTGCAATTAACATGATCTAATCATATTCATGCTCAATGCAAACACCAAATAACATTTATTTAGGTTCAACACTAATCCCAAAAGTATAGGGAGTGCTCGATGATGATCATATCAATCTTCGAACCACTTCCAACACATATTCTCACTTCATCCTCAACTAGTCTCTATTTATTCTGCAACTCCTGTTTCGAGTTACTAATCTTAGCAACCGAACAAGTATCAAATACCCAGGGATTACTACGAGCACTAGTAAGGTACACATCAGTAATATGTATATCAAATATACCTTTGTTCACTTCGCCATCCTTCTTATCCGCCAAATGTTTGGGGCAGTTCCACTTCCAGTGACCATTTCCTTTGTATTAGAAGCACTCAGTTTCAGGCTTAGGTCCAGCTTTGGGCTTCCTCGCGGGAGTGAAAACTTGCTTGCCATTCTTCTTGAAGTTCCCTTTCTTTCCTTTGCCCTTTTCTTGAAACTAGTGGTCTTGTTTAATCATCAACACTTGATGCTCTTTCTTGATTTCTACCTTCGTCGATTTCAGCATTACGAAGAGCTCGACAATCGTTTTCATCATCCCATGCATACTATAGTTCATCACAAAGTTCCAGTAACTTGGTGATGGTGACTAGAGAACTCTGTCAATCACTATCTTATCTGGAAGATTAACTCCCACTTGATTCAAGTGATTGTAGTACCCAGACATTCTGAGCACCTGCTCACTAGTTGAGCAATTCTCCTCCATCTTTTAGGCAAAGGACTTGTCAGAGGTCTCATACCTCTTGACACGGTCATGAGTCTGAAATATCAATTTCAGCTTTTGGAACATCTCATATGCTCCGTAACGTTTCAAAAATGTTTTGAAGTCCCGGTTCTAAGCCGTAAAGCATGGTGCACTAAACTATCAAGTAGTCATCATATTGAGCTAGCCAAACGTTCATAACATCTGCATTTCCTCCTACAGTAGGTCCGTCACCTAGCGGTGCATCAAGGTCATAATTCTTCTGTGCAGCAATGAGGATACACCTCAGATCACGGACCCAGTCCGCATCATTGCTACTATCATCTTTCAACTTAGTTTTCTCTGGGAACATATAACAACATAGGGAAGCTATAACGCGAGCTATTGATCTACAACATAATTTACAAAATACTATCAGGACTAAGTTCATGATAAATTAAAGTTCAATTAATCATATTACTTAAGAACTCCCACTTATATAGACATCCCTCTAGTCATCTAAATGATCACGTGATCCAAATCAACTAAACCATATCCGATCATCACGTGAGATGGGGTAGTTTTCAATGGTAAACATCACTATGTTGATCATATCTACTATATGATTCACGCTCGACCTTTCAGTCTCCAGTGTTCCGAGGACATATCTGCATATGCTAGACTCGTCAAGTTTAACCAGAGTATTCAGTGTGTGTAAAACTGGCATGCACCCGTTGTATGTGAACGTAGAGCTTATCACACCCGATCATCATGTGGTGTCTCAGCATGAAGAATTGTCGCAACAGTGCATACTCAGGGAGAACACTTATACTGTGAATTTTTTGTAAGGGATCATCTTATAATGCTACCGCCGAACTAAGCAAAATAAGAATATAAAAGATAAACATCACATGCAATCAAAATATGTGACATGATATGGCCATCATCATCTTGTGCCTTTAGTCTCCATCTCCAAAGTACCGTCATGATCTCTATCGTCATCGGCATGACACCATGATCTCCATCATCTTGATCTCTATCAACGTGTCATCACATGGTCGTCACACCAACTATTGCTTTAGCAACTATTGTTATCGCATATCGATAAAGTAAAGAAATTATATGGCCCTTGCATCTTATGCAATAAAGAGACAACCATAAGGCTCCTGCCAGATGTCGATAACTTTAACAAAACATGATCATCTTATACAACACATCATGTCTTGACCATATCACATCACAACATGGCCCGCAAAAACAAGTTAGACGTCCTCTACTTTGTTGTTGCAAGTTTTACGTGGCTGCTATAGGCTTAGCAAGAACCGTTCTTCCCTACGCATCAAAACCACAATGATTTTTCTTCAAGTGTGATGTTTTAACCTTCAACAAGGACCGGGCGTAGTCAAACTCAATTCGACTAAAGTTGGAGAAAGAGACACCCGCTAGCCACCAGTGTGCAAAGCACGTCGGTAGGACCAATCTCTCGTAAGCGTATGTGTAATGTCGGTCTGAGCCGCTTCATCCAACAATACCACAGAATCAAAGTATGACAAGCTGGTAAGCAGTATGACTATTATCGCCCACAACTCTTTGTGTTCTACTCATGCATATAACATCTACGCATAGACCTGGCTCTGATGCCACTATTGGGGAACGCGGTAATTTCAAAAAAATTCCTACGATCACGTAAGATCTATCTATGTGACGCATAGCAACGATACGGGAGAGTGTGTCCACGTACCCTCATAGACCGAAAGCGGAAGCATTTCAATAACGCGGTTGATGTAGTCGAACGTCTTCACGATCCAACTGATCCAAGTACCAAATGTACGGCACCTCCACGTTCAGCACACGTTCAGCTCGATGATGTCCCTCGTGCTCTTGATCCAGTTGAGTACAAGGGTGAGTTCTGTCAGCACGAAGGCGTGGCGACGGTGATGATGATGCTACTGGTGCAGGGCTTCGCCTAAGCATTACGATGGTATGATCGAGGTGTGTAACTGTGGAGGGGGCCACCGCACACGGTTAAGAGAAACTTTTGTGTTTTTGGGTTGCCCCCTGCCCCCGTATATAAAGGAGGGAGGGAGAGAGGTCGGCCCCCTAGGGGCGCACCAAGTGTATGGAGTCCTACTAGGATTTCCAAGTCCTAGTAGGAATTATTTCCCTTTTAAGAGTAGGAGAGAAGGAAGGAGAGAGGGAGTAGGAAAGGTCAAGGGGGCGCCGCCCCCTTCCCCTAGTCTAATTTGGACCCATGGGGGGCGCCACCTCATTTTGGCCTGCCTCCTCTATTTCCCATATGGCCCAATAAGGCCCATTACTTCTCCCGGTGAATTCCCGTAACTCCCCGATACTCCGAAAAATACCCAAATCACTCGAAACCTTTCCGTGTCTGAATATAGCCTTCCAATATATCGATCTTTACGTCTCTACCATTTCGAGCCTCCTCGTCACGTCTGTGATCTCATCTGGGACTCTAAACAAACTTCGGTCATCAAAACACATAACTCATAATACATATCATCATCGAACGTTAAGCGTGCGGACCCTACGGGTTCGAGAACTATGTAGACATGATCGAGACACATCTCTCATCAAGAACCAATTGCGGAACCTGGATGCTCATATTGGCTCCTACATATCCTATGAGGATCTATATCGGTCAAACTGCATAACAACATACGTTGTTCCCTTTGTTATCGGTATGTTACTTGCCCGAGATTTGATCGTCGGTATCATCATACCTAGTTCAATTTCATTACCGGCAAGTCTCTTCACTCATTCTGTAATACGTCATCCCGCAACTAACACATTAGTCACATTGCTTGCAAGGCTTATAGTGATGAGCATTAAGGAGAGGGCCCAGAGATACCTCTCCGAAACACGGAGTGACAAATCCTAATCTTGATTTATGCCAACCCGACAAACACCTTCGGAGACACCTGTAGAGCACCTTTATAATCACCCTTTTATGTTGTGACGTTTGGTAGCACACAAAGTGTTCCTACAGTACTCGGGAGTTGCATAATATCATTGTCTGAGGAACATGTATAAGTCATGAAGAAAGCAGTAGCAATGAAACTGTAACGATCATGATGCTAAGCTAACGGATTGGTCTTGTCCATCACATCATTCTCCTAATGATGTGATCACGTTCATCAAATGACAACACATGTCTATGGTTAGGAAACATAACCATCTTTGATTAACGAGCTAGTCAAGTAGAGGCAGACTAGGGACACTATGTTTTGTCTATATATTCACACATGTACTAAGATTCCGGTTGATACAATTCTAGCATGAATAATAAACATTTATCATGAAATAAGGAAATAAATAGTAACTTTATTATTGCCTCTAGGGCATATTTCTTTCAGAGGGCAGACATCAAGATGGTGCTCAATCACCTCCCTAGGAACGTCGGGGATGTCGGATGCTTGCCATGCAAACACGTCGACATTCGCCTGCAGGAAGGCGACGAGTGCGCTTTCCTATTTGCTGTCGAGGGTGGAACTTATGAAGAAAGCTCCTCCCATGCCATTCTCCTTAACGGACACCTTCTTGGTTTCCGGCGGGACCGCCTTGGACTTTTTGTTCTTGCCGTTAGAGCTCTCTGGTGCATCTCCAGCGGAAACTCCTTCTCTAGAAATGATCCATTCTTAGCAACAAATGCCTTGCCTTCGGTTCTGTGATAGAAGGTGTACCCAACAGTTTCCTTTTGGGTATCCTATGAAGACACACTTCTATGATTTGGGTTCGAGCTTATCAGGTTGAAACTTTTTCACATAAGCATCGCAGCCCCAAACTTTAAGAAACGACAACTTTGGTTTCTTACCAAACCATAGTTCATAAGGCGTCGTCTCAACGGATGTTTATGGTGCCCTATTTAAAGTGAATGCAACTGTCTCTAATGCATAACCCCAAAACGATAGTGATAAATCGGTAAGAGACATCATAGGTCGCACCATATCCAATAAAGTGCGGTTACGACGTTCGGACACAGCATAACGATGTGGTGTTCTAGGTGGCGTGAGTTGTGAAACTATTCCATGTTGTTTTAAATGAAGGCCAAACTCGTAACTCAAATATTCTCCTCCACGATCAGATCGTAGAAACTTTATTTTTTTTCTTGTTACGATGATTCTCCACTTCACTCTGAAATTCTTTGAACTTTTCAAATGTTTCAGACTTGTGTTTCATTAAGTAGATATATGTTGGAAATATGCCCTGGAGGCAATAATAAAAGGGTTATTATTATATTTCCTTGTTCATGATAATTGTCTTTTATTCATGCTATAATTGTATTATCCGGTAATCGTAATACACGTGTGAATACATAGACCACAACATGTCCCTAGTGAGCCTCTAGTTGACTACCTCGTTGATCAACAGATAGTCAAGGTTTCCTGACTATGGACATTGGATGTCATTGATAACGAGATAACATCATTAGGAGAATGATGTGATGGACAAGACCCAATCCTAAGCATAGCACAAGATCGTGTAGTTCGTTTGCTACAGCTTTTCCAATGTCAAGTATCTTTTCCTTAGACCATGAGATCGTGTAACTCCCGGACACCGTAGGAGTGCTTTGGGTGTACCAAATGTCACAACGTAACTGGGTGTCTATAAAGGTATACTACGGGTATCTCCGAAAGTGTCTGTTGGGTTCACACGGATCGAGACTGGGATTTGTCACTCCGTATGACGGAGAGGTATCTCTGGGCCCACTCAGTAATGCATCATCATAATGATCTCAAAGTGACCAAGTGTCTGGTCACGGGATCATGCATTACGGTACGAGTAAAGTGACTTGCCGGTAACGAGATTGAACGAGGTATTGGGATACCGACGATCGAATCTCGGGCAAGTAACATACCGATTGACAAAGGGAATTGTATACGGGGTTGCTTGAATCCTCGACATCGTGGTTCATCCGATGAGATCATCGAGGAGCATGTGGGAGCCAACATGGGTATCCAGATCCCGCTGTTGGTTATTGACCGGAGAGCCGTCTCGGTCATGTCTACATGTCTCCCGAACCCGTAGGGTCTACACACTTAAGGTTCGGTGACGCTAGGGTTGTAGAGATATTTGTATGCAGCAAACCGAAAGTTGTTCGGAGTCCCGGATGAGATCCGGGACATCATGAGGAGTTCCGAAATGGTCCAGAGGTAAAGAATTATATATGGGAAGTCGAGTTTCGGCCATCGGGAAAGTTTTGGGGGTCACCGGTATTGTACCGGGACCACCGGAAGGGTCCTGGGGGTCCACCGAGTGGGGCCACCTATCCCAGAGGGCCCCATGGGCTGAAGTGGGAGGGGAACCAGCCCCTGGTGGGCTGGTGCGCCCCCCCTTGCCCCCCTCCTGTGCCTAGGGTTGGGCACCCTAGGGGAGGGGGCGCTTCCACTTGCCTTGGGGGGCAAGGCACCCCCCTTGGCCGCCGCCCCCCCAGGAGATCCCATCTTCTAAGGCCGGCGCCCCCCCTGGGGTCCCTATATAAAGAGGGGGGGGGAGGGAAGCCGCACCCTTGCACTTGGTGCCTCCTTTCCCCCTTGCTACACCTCTCCCTCCCGCAGACGCTTGGCGAAGCCCTGCCGGGATCCCTGCTGCATCCACCACCATGCCGTCGTGCTGCTGGATCTTCATCAACCTCTCCTTCCCCCTTGCTGGATCAAGAAGGTGGAGATGTCACGCTGACCGTATGTGTGTTGAACGAGGAGGTGCCGTCTGTTCGGCGCTAGGATCTCCCGTGATTTGGATCACGACGAGTACGACTCCCTCAACCCCGTTCTCTTGGACGCTTCCGCTCGATCTACAAGGGTATGTAGATGCACTCCTCTCTCTCGTTGCTAGATGAATAGATTGATCTTGGTGAAACCGTAGGAAATTTTTTGTTTTCTGCAACATTCCCCAACAGTGGCATCATGAGCTAGGTCTATGCGTAGTTCCTTTTGCACGAGTAGAACACAAATCTGTTGTGGGCGTAGATGTTGTCAACTTTCTTGCCACTACTAGTCTTATTTTGCTTCAGCGGTATTGTGGGATGAAGTGGCCCGGACCGACCTTACACGTATGCTTACGTGAGACAGGTTCCACTGACTGACATGCAATAGTTGCATAAGGTGGCTAGCGGGTGTCTGTCTCTCCCACTTTAGTTGGAGCGGATTCGATGAAAAGGGTCCTTATGAAGGGTAAATAGAAGTTGACAAATCATGTTGTAGCTTTTTCGTAGGTAAGAAAACGTTCTTGCTAGAACCCTATTGCAGCGATGTAAAAGATGCAACAACAATTAGAGGACGTCTAACTTGTTTTTGCAGCAATTGCTTTGTGATGTGATATGGCCAAAAGTTGTGATGAATGATGAATGATATATTGTGATGTATGAGATCATGTTCTTGTAATAGGAATCACGACTTGCATGTCGATGAGTATGACAACCGGCATGAGCCATAGGAGTTGTCTTAATTATTGTATGACCTACGTGTCAATGATTTAACGCCATGCAATTACTTTACTTTATTGCTAAACCGTTAGCTATATTAGTAGAAGTAATAGTTGGTGAGCAACTTCATGGAGACACGATGATGGAGATCATGATGATGAAGATCATGGTGTCAAGCCGGTGACAAAGATGATCATGGAGCCCCGAAGATGGAGATCAAAGGAGCTATATGATATTGGCCATATCATGTCACTACTATTTGATTGCATGTGATGTTTATCATGTTTTTGCATCTTGTTTACTTAGAACGACGGTAGTAAATAAGATGATCCCTCATAATAATTTCAAGAAAGTGTTCCCCCTAACTATGCGCCGTTGCGACAGTTCGTTGTTTCGAAGCACCATGTGATGATCGGGTGTGATAGATTCTAACGTTCACATACAACGGGTGTAAGACAGATTTACACATGCAAAACACTTAGGTTAACTTGACGAGCCTAGCATGTACAGACATGGCCTCGGAACACAAGAGACCGAAAGGTCGAACATGAGTCGTATGGAAGATACGATCAACATGGAGATGTTCACCGATGATGACTAGTCCGTCTCACGTGATGATCGGACACGGCCTAGTCGACTCGGATCATGTAACACTTAGATGACTACAGGGATGTCTAATCTGAGTGAGAGTTCATTAAATAATTTGATTAGATGAACTTAATTATCATGAACTTAGTCTAAAATCTTTGCAAAAAATGTCTTGTAGATCAAATGGCCAACGCTCATGTCAACATGAACTTCAACGCGTTCCTAGAGAAAACCAAGCTGAAAGATGATGGCAGCAACTATACGGACTGGGTCCGGAACCTGAGGATCATCCTCATAGCTGCCAAGAAAGCATATGTCCTAGAAGGACCGCTAGGTGAAGCACCCATCCCAGAGAACCAAGACGTTATGAACGCTTGGCAGTCACGTGTTGATGATTACTCCCTCGTTCAGTGTGGCATGCTTTACTACTTAGAACCGGGGCTCCAAAAGCGTTTTGAGCAACACGGAGCATATGAGATGTTCGAGGAGCTGAAAATGGTTTTCCAAGCTCACGCCCAGGTCGAGAGATATGAAGTCTCCGACAAGTTCTATAGTTGTAAGATGGAGGAAAATAGTTCTGTCAGTGAGCACATACTTAAAATGTCTGGGTTGCACAACCGCCTGTCCCAGCTAGACATTAACCTCCCGGACGAGGCGGTCACTGACAGAATCCTCCAGTCGCTCCCACCGAGCTACAAGAGCTTTGTGATGAGCTACAATATGCAGGGGATGGTGAAAACTATTACTGAAGTATTTTTAATGCTGAAGTCAGCAGAGGTAGAAATCAAAAAGGAACATCAAGTGTTGATGGTCAATAAAACCACCAAGTTCAAGAAAGGCAAGGGTAAGAAGAACTTCAAGAAGGACGGCAAGGATGTTGCCGCGCCCGGTAAGCCAGTTACCGGGAAGAAGTCAAATAATGGACCCAAGCCTGAGACTGAGTGCTTTTATTGCAAAGGGAAGGGTCACTGGAAGTGGAACTGCCCCAAATACTTAGCGGACAAGAAGGCCGGCAACACTAAAGGTATATGTGATATACATGTAATTGATGTGTACCTTACCAGTGCTCGTAGTAGCTCCTGTGTATTTGATACCGGTGCCATTGCTCATATTTGTAACTCAAAGCAGGAGCTACGGAATAAGCGGAGACTGGCGAAGGACGAGGTGACGATGCGCGTCGGGAATGGTTCCAAGGTCGATGTGATCGCCGTCGGCACGCTACCTCTACATTTACCTGGGGATTAGTTTTAAACCTCAATAATTGTTATTTAGTGCCAAGTTTGAGCATGAACATTGTATCTGGATCTCGTTTAATACGAGATGGTTACTCATTTAAATCCGAGAATAATGGTTGTTCTATTTATATGAGAGATATATTTTATGGTCATGTCCCGATGGTCAATGGTTTATTCTTAATGAATCTCGAACGTGATGTTACACATATTCATAGTGTGAATACCAAAAGATGTAAAGTTGATAACGATAGTCCCACATACTTGTGGCACTGCCGCCTTGGTCACATTGGTGTCAAGAGCATGAAGAAGCTCCATGCAGATGGACTTTTAGAGTCTCTCGATTATGAATCATTTAACACATGCGAACCATGCCTCATGGGCAAAATGACCAAGACTCCGTTCTCCGGAACAATGGAGCGAGCAACCAACTTATTGGAAATCATACATACTGATGTGTGTGGTCCAATGAGCGTTGAGGCTCGCGGAGGATATCGTTATGTTCTCACTCTCACTGATGACTTGAGTAGATATGGGTATGTCTACTTGATGAAACACAAGTCTGAGACCTTTGAAAATTTCAAGGAATTTCAGAATGAAGTAGAGAATCAACGTGACCGAAAAATAAAGTTCTTACGATCAGATCGTGGAGGAGAATATTTAAGTCACGAATTTGGTACGCACTTAAGGAAATGTGGAATCGTTTCACAACTCATGCCGCCTGGAACACCTCAGCGTAATGGTGTGTCCGAACGTCGTAATCGCACTCTATTGGATATGGTGCGATCTATGATGTCTCTTATTGATTTACCGCTATCATTTTGGGGATATGCTCTAGAGACAGCTATATTCACTTTAAATAGGGCTCCGTCTAAATCCGTTGAGACGACACCGTATGAATTATGGTTTGGGAAGAAACCTAAGCTGTCGTTTCTAAAGGTTTGGGGATGTGATGCTTATGTCAAGAAACTTCAACCTAAAAAGCTCGAACCCAAGTCGGAAAAATGCGTCTTCATAGGATACCCTAAGGAAACCATTGGGTATACCTTCTACCTTAGATCCGAAGGCAAGATCTTTGTTGCCAAGAACGGATCCTTTCTGGAAAAAGAGTTTCTCTCGAAAGAAGTAAGTGGGAGGAAAGTAGAACTCGATGAAGTACTACCTCTTGAACCGGAAAGTAGTGTAGCTCAGGAAAATGTTCTTGTGGTGCCTACACCGACTGGAGAGGAAATTAATGATGATGATCAAGGTACTTCGGATCAAGTTGCTACTGAACTTCGTAGGTCCACAAGGACACGTTCCACGCCAGAGTGGTATGGCAACCCTGTCCTGGAAATCATGTTGTTAGACAACGATGAACCTTCGAACTATGAAGAAGCGATGGCGGGCCCAGATTCCAACAAATGGCTTGAAGCCATGCAATCCGAGATATAATCCATGTATGAAAACAAAGTATGGACTTTGACAGACTTGCCCGATGATCGGCGAGCGATAGAAAATAAATGGATCTTTAAGAAGAAGACAGACGCGGATGGTAATATTACCATCTATAATGCTCGACTTGTCGCTAAGGGTTATCGACAAGTTCAAGGGGTTGACTATGATGAGACTTTCTCTCCCGTAGCGAAGCTAAAGTCCGTCTGAATCATGTTAGCAATTGTCGCATACTATGATTATGAGATATGGCAGATGGACGTCAAAATGGCATTCCTTAACGGCTATCTTAAGGAAGAACTGTATATGATGTAGCCAGAAGATTTTGTCGATCCTAAGAATGCTAACAAGGTATGCAAGCTCCAGCGATCCATTTATGGGCTGGTGCAAGCATCTCGGAGTTGGAACATTCTCTTTGATGAGATGATCAAAGCGTTTGGGTTTATGCAGACTTATGGAGAAGCCTGCGTTTACAAAAAGGTGAGTGGGAGCTCTGTAGCATTTCTCATATTATATGTAGATGACATACTTTTGATGGGAAATGATATAGACCTTTTGGACAGCATTAAGGCCTACTTGAATAAGTGTTTTTCAATGAAGGACCTTAGAGAAGCTGCTTACATACTAGGCATCAAGATCTATAGGGATAGATGGAGATGCCTCATAGGTCTTTCACAAAGCACATACCTTGATAAGATATTGAAGAAGTTCAATATGGATCAGTCCAAGAAAGGGTTCTTGCCTGTATTGCAAGGTGTGAGATTGAGCTCGGCTCAATGCCCGACCACGGTAGAAGATAAAGAAGAGATGAGTGTCATCCCCTATGCCTCGGACATAGGATGTATTATGTATGCCATGATGTGTACCGGACCTGATGTAAACCTTGCCGTAAGTTTGGTAGGAAGGTACCAAAGTAATCCCGGCAAGGAACACTGGATAGCGGTCAAGAATATCCTGAAGTACCTGAAAAGGACTAAGGATATGTTTCTCGTTTATGGAGGTGACGAAGAGCTCGTCGTAAAGGGTTACGTCGACGCTAGCTTCGACACAGATCTGGATGACTCTAAGTCACAAACCGGATACATGTATATGTCGAATCGCGGAGCAGTAAGCTGGTGCAGTTGCAAGCAGAGCGTCATGGCAGGATCTACATGTGAAGAGGAGTACATGGCAGCCTCGGAGGCAGCACATGAAGCAATATGGATGAAGGAGTTCATCACCGACCTAGGAGTCATAGCCAATGCGTCGGGGCCGATCACTCTCTCCTGTGACAACACTAGAGCTATTGCCCTTGCCAAGGAGCCCAGGTTTCACAAGAAGACCAGGCACATCAAGCGTCGTTTCAACTCCATCCGTGAAAATGTTCAAGATAGAGACATAGATATTTGCAAAGTACATACAGATCTGAATGTCGCAAATCCGTTGACTAAACCTCTTCCGCGAGCAAAACATGATCAACACCAGAACTCTATGGGTGTTCGATTCATCACAATGTAACTAGATTATTGACTCTAGTGCAAGTGGGAGACTGTTGGAAATATGCCATAGAGGCAATAATAAAAGGGTTATTATTATATTTCCTTGTTCATGATAATTGTCTTTTATTCATGCTATAATTGTATTATCCGGAAATCATAATACATGTGTGAATACATAGACCACAACATGTCCCTAGTGAGCCTCTAGTTGACTAGCTCGTTGATCAATAGATAGTCAAGGTTTCCTGACTATGGACATTGGATGTCATTGATAACGAGATCACATCATTAGGAGAATGATGTGATGGACAAGACCAAATCCTAAGCATAGCACAAGATCGTGTAGTTCGTTTGCTAGAGCTTTTCCAATGTCAAGTATCTTTTCCTTAGACCATGAGATCGTGTAACTCCCAGACACTGTAGGAGTGCTTTGGGTGTACCAAACGTCACAACATAACTGGGTGACTATAAAGGTATACTACGGTATCTCCGAAAGTGTCTGTTGGGTTCACACGGATCGAGACTGGGATTTGTCACTCCGTATGACGGAGAGGTATCTTTGGGCCCACACAGTAATGCATCATCATAATGAGCTCAAAGTGACCAAGTGTCTGGTCACGAGATCATGCATTACGGTTCGAGTAAAGTGAATTGCCGGTAACGAGATTGAACGAGGTATTGGGATACCGACGATCGAATCTCGGGCAAGTAACATACCGATTGACAAAGGGAATTGTATACGGGGTTGCTTGAATCCTCGACATCGTGGTTCATCCGATGAGATCATCGAGGAGCATGTGGGAGCCAACCTAGGTATCCAGATCCCTATGTTGGTTATTGATCGGAGAGCCATCTCGGTCATGTCTACGTGTCTCCCGAACCCGTAGGGTCTACACACTTAAGGTTCGGTGACGCTAGGGTTGTAGAGATATTTGTATGTAGCAAACCAAAAGTTGTTCAGAGTCCCGGATGAGATCCCGGACGTCACGAGGAGTTCCAGACTGGTCCGGAGGTAAAGAATTGTATATAGGAAGTCGAGTTTCGGCCATCAGGAAAGTTTCGGGGGTCATCGGTATTGTACCGGGACCACCGGAAGGGTCCCGGGGGTCCACCGGGTGGGGCCACCTATCCTGGAGGGCCCCATGGGCTGAAGTGGGAGGGGAACCAGCCCCTGGTGGGCTGGTGCGCCCCCCCTTGGGCCCCCCTTGCGCCTAGGGTTGGGAACCCTAGGGGAGGGGGCGCCTCCACTTGCCTTGGGGGGCAAGGCACCCCCCTTGGCCGCCACCCCCTAGGAGATCCCATCTCCTAGGGCCGGCGCCCCCCCTGGGTTCCCTATATAAAGAGGAGGGGAGGGAGGGCAGCCGCACCCTTGCACTTGGCGCCTCCCTTCCCCCTTGCTACACCTCTCCCTCCCGCAGACGCTTGGCGAAGCCCTGCCGGGATCCCTGCTGCATCCACCACCACGCCGTCGTGCTGCTGGATCTTCATCAACCTCTCCTTCCCCCTTGCTGGATCAAGTAGGAGGAGACATCACGCTGACCGTACGTGTGTTGAACGCGGAGGTGCCGTCCGTTCGGCGCTAGGATCTCCGGTGATTTGGATCACGACGAATATGACTCCCTCAACCCCGTTCTCTTGGACGCTTCCGCTTGATCTACAAGGGTATGTAGATGCACTCCTCTCTCTCGTTGCTAGATGAACTCATAGATTGGTCTGGGTGAAACCGTCGGAAAATTTTTGTTTTCTGCATCGTTCCCCAACAATATACCCATATCTGCTCAAATTATCTGTGAAGGTCAGAAAATAACGATACCTGCCACAAGCATCAACACTCATCGGACCGCATACATTGGTATGTATTATTTCCAATAAGTTATTAGCTTGTTCCATTGTTCCGTAGAATGGAGTTTTAGTCATCTTGCCCATAAGGCACAGTTCGCAATTAACAAATGATTCATAATCAAGTGATTCAAAAAGTCCATCTTTATGTAGTTTCTTCATGCACTTTACACCGATATGACCCAAACGGAAGTGCCACAAATAAGTTGCACTATCATTATCAACTTTGCATCTTTTGGCATCAATATTATGAATATGTGTATTACTTTGATCGAGATTCAATAAACCATCAACATTGGGTGTATGACCATAGAAGGTTTTATTCATGTAAACAGATTAAAATTATTCTCTGTCTTAAATGAATAACCGTATTGCAATAAACATGTTCTAATCATATTCATGCTCAACGCAAACACCAAATAACATTTATTTAGATTCAACACTAATCTCAAAAGTATAAGGAGTGTGTGATGATGATCATATCAATATTGGAACCACTTCCAACACACATTGTCACTTCTCCCTCTACTAGTCTCTATTTATTCTGAAACTCCTATTTCGAGTTAGTATTCTTAGGAACCGAACAAGTATCAAATACCCAGGGGCTACTATGAACACTAGTAAGTTACACATCAATAACTTGTATACCAAATATGCCTTTGTTGACTTTGCTATCCTTCTGATCCACCAAATATTTGGGGTAACTCCGCTTCCAGTGACCATTTCCTTTGCAGTAGAAGCACTTAGTTTTAGCCTTAGGTCCATCTTTGGGCTTCTTCATGGGAGTGACAACTTGCTTGCCAATCTTCTTGAAGTTTCCTTTCTTTCCCTTTGCCCTTTTCTTGAAACTAGTGATCTTGTTTAATCATCAACACTTGATGCTTTTTCTTGATTTCTACCTTCATTGATTTCAGCATCACGAAGAGCTTGGGAATCGTTTTTGTCATCCCTTGCATACTATAGTTCATCATGAAGTTCCAGTAAATTGGTGATGGTGACTAGAGAACTCTGTCAATCACTGTCTTATCTGGAAGATTAACTCCCACTTGATTCAAGCGATTGTAGTACCCAGAAAATCCGAGCACATGCTCACTCCTTGAGCTATTCTCCTCCATCTTTTACCTATAGAACTTGTGGGAGACTTCAGATCTCTCAACTCAGGCATTTGCTTGAAATATTAACTTCAACTCCTGGAACATCTCATCTATTCCATGATGTTCAAAACATCTTTGAAGTCCCGATTCTAAACCGTAAAGCATGGTGCACTAAAGTATCAAGTAGTCATCATATTGAGCTAGCCAAACGTTCATAACGTCTGCATTTGCTCCTGTAATAGGTCTGTCACCTAGCGGTGCATCAAGACATAATTCTTCTTTGCAGCAATGAGGATAAACCTCAGATTACGGACCCAGTCCGCATCATTGCTACTATAATCTTTCAACATAGTTTTCTCTAGGAACATATAAAAACATAGGGAAGCTATAACGCGAGCTATTGATCTACAACATAATTTGCAAAATACTATCAGGACTAAGTTCATGGTAAATTAAAGTTCAATTAATCATATTACTTAAGAACTCCCACTTAGATAGACACCCCTCTAGTAATCTAAATGATCACGTGATCCAAATCAACTAAACCATGTCTGATCATCACGTGAGATGGAGTAGTTTTCAATGGTGAACATCACTATGTTGATCATATCTTCTATATGATTCATGCTCCACCTTTTGGTATCCAGTGCTCCGAGGCCATATATGCATATGCTAGGCTCGTCAAGTTTAACCCGAGTATTTTGCATGTGCAAAACTAGCTTGCACCCGTTGTATGTGAACGTACAGCTTCTCACACCCTATCATCACGTGGTGTCTCATCATGAAGAACTGTAGCAATAGTGCATACTCAGGTAGAACACTTATACATTGAAATTTTTAGTAAGGGATGATCTTATAATGCTACCGCTGAACTAAGTAAAACGAGAAGCATAAAAGATAAACATAACATGTAATAAAATATGTGACATGATATGGCCATCATCATCTTGTGCCTTTGATCTCCATCTCCAAAGTACCGTCATGATCTCCATCGTCACCGGCATGACACCATGATGTCCATCATCTTGATCTCTATCAACGTTTCGTCACATGGTCGTCTCGCCAACTATTGCTATCGCATAGCGATAAAGTAAAGCAATTATACGGTGCTTGCATCTTATACAATAAAGAGACAATCATAAGGCTCCTGCCAGTTGCCGATAACTTTAACAAAACATGATCTTCTCATACAACACATCATGTCTTGGCATATCACATCACAACATGCCCTGCAAAAACAAGTTAGACGTCCTCTACTTTGTTGTTGCAAGTTTTACGTGGCTGCTACGGGCTTAGCAAGAACCGTTCTTACCTACACATCAAAACCACAATGATTTTTCATCAAGTGTGATGTTTTAACCTTCAATAAGGATCGGGAGTAGCCACACTCGATTCAGCTAAAGTTGGAGAAACAGACGCTCACTAGCCACCTGTGTGCGAAGCACATCGGTAGAACCAGTCTCGCATAAGCGTACGCGTAATGTCGGTCTGAGCCGCTTCATCCAACAATACCACCGAATCAAAGTATGACATGCTGGTAAGTAGTATCACTATTATCACCCACAACTCTTTGTGTTCTACTCGTGCATATAACATCTACGCATAGACCTGGCTCTGATACCACTGTTGAGAATGCAGTAATTTCAAAAAGTTTCATTCGATCATGCAAGATCTATCTCTAGGTGATGCATAGCAACAAGAGGGGAGAGTGTTGTCTACGTACCCTCGTAGACCGAAAGCGGAAGCGTTTCAATAACACGGTTGATGTAGTCGAAATTCTTCGCGATCCAACCGATCAAGTACCGAACGTACGGCACATCCGCGTTCAGCACACGTTTAGCTAGATGACGTCCCTCGTACTCTTGATCTAGTTGAGGCTGAGTGAGAGTTACGTCAGCACGACGACGTGGCGACGGTGATGATGAAGTTATTGGCGCAGGGCTTCGCCTAAGCACTACGACGATATGACCGAGGTGTGTAACTGTGGAGGGGGGCACAGCACACAGCTAAGACAAATCGTGGAGTACCTTTGGGGTGCCCCCTGCCCACATATGTAAAGGAGGGAGCAAGGGGAGGCCGTCCTAGAGGGGGCGCACCAAAGGAGGGAGTCCTACTTGGACCCCCCGGTCCAAGTAGGATTCGCCCCCCCCCCTTCCTATTCCAATTAGGAGAAGGAAGGGAAGGAGGAAGATGGGAGAAGGAAGGGGGCGCCGCCCCCTCCGAGTCCAATTCGGACCAGCCCATGGGGGGCGCATGGCCACCCCTTGAGGCCCTTCTCTCCTTTCTTGTATGGCCCATTAAGGCCCACTACTTCCCCCAACGAATTCCCGTAACTCTCTGATACTCCAAAAAATATCAGAATCACTTGGAACCTTTCCGATGTCCGAATATAGCCTTTCAATATATCGATCTTTACGTCTCGACCATTTCTAGACTCCTCGTCACGTCCATGATTTCATCTGTTACTCCGAACAAACTTCGGTCATCAAATCACATAACTCATAATACAAATCGTCATCGAATGTTAAGCGTGCGGACCCTATGGGTTCGAGAACTATGTAGACATGACTGAGACATATCTCCAGTCAATAACCAATAGCAGAACCTGGATGCTCATATTGGCTCCCACATATTCTACGAAGATCTTTATCGGTCAAACCGCATAACAACATACGTTGCTCCCTTTGTCATCGGTATGTTACTTGCCCGAGATTCGATCGTCGGTATCATCATACCTAGTTCAATCTCATTACCGGCAAGTCTCTTTACTTGTTCCGTAATGCATCATCCCGCAACTAACTCATTAGTCACACTGCTTGCAAGGCTTATAGTGATGTGCATTACCGAGAGGGCCCAGAGATACCTCTCCGATACACAGAGTGACAAATCCTAATCTCGATCTATGCCAACCCAACAAACACCTTCGGAGACACCTGTAGAGCATCTTTATAATCACGTAGTTACGTTGTGACGTTTGATAGCACACAAGGTGTTCCTCCGGTATTCGGGAGTAGCATAATCTCATAGTCTAAGGAACATGTATAAGTCATGAAGAAAGCAGTAGCAATGAAACTGTAATGATCATAATGCTAAGCTAACGGATGGGTCATGTCCATCACATCATTCTCCTAATGATGTGATCATGTTCATCAAATGACAACACATGTCTATGGTTAGGAAACATAACCATCTTTGATTAATGAGCTAGTCAAGTAGAGGCATACTAGGGACACTATGTTTTGTTTATGTATTCACACATGTACTAAGTTTCTGGTTAATACAATTCTAGCATGAATAATAAACATTTATCATGAAATAAGGAAATAAATAATAACTTTATTATTGCCTCTAGGGCATATTTCTTACAATATAAAATAAGAACTTTAGTATTGCCTCTAGGGCATATTTCCTTCAATGTGTACGTGCATTGGTTCACCCAATAATTTCCGGTGTGGATTCCCTCTTAAAAGTACAGGTTTCCTACGACCAAAGAAATAAACATGTAGAGAACATCTGTCACATCCCTAGTTCTGGTATGCTCGAGGCTAGCTAGTCATTTGTGCATCATGTTTAAATTCCATTTAATTTTGAAATGGGCATTTGTGAAACCCTCAGAATCATTTTTGGAAATGACCCAAATAAAAATTGCTCCAAAAAGGTCCAAGAAAATGCTCATGTTACTCTCTGAAAATATTGGACAGAGACAAAAATCAAACCAATATTTTTAAGAGCCCATAAGTATTTATTTTGGGCATTTGGAATTAATGCATAAATATTTGCATTGGACATATATTTGTTATATATATAATATATGTCCAAAATTTATGCCATTTGTTGAGGAGCTCTGGAATAATACCACTAGTTCCTACAAAAATTGGCATCAGTAAATAAAATGATTTAGTATTTTTATTAAATCAAAACAAATGTCAGAAAATAGAAAAACAAATAGGAAAAAAAGGGACCTTACTTGGCGCTTACCTCCCTATGCAGCCCAGAGGCCCAGCTGTGCGGCCCAGCTGGCCAACCCGCCTCCTCCTCTGTCTTCTTCCTCGCACCTACTGGCACCATGCGTGTCGCGCGCGCGCTCGCCCGTGGCCACGTCTCCCGCCACCTCCTGCTTCCCCTCCTCATCGCTCTCGATGCCCCGCGTGGTGCCACGCACCGCCCCGTACCCCTCTCACTCTCCCGTGCCCACTCCTCTCCTCTCCCTCGCTCTCTCACGCGACGCCGAACGCCACCGTCACCGCCGCTCGCCGTTACCGTAGCCACCACCTCTCCCTCGCCTTTCCGACCAGCTCAGAAGCTCCGCCATGTCGCCGTCCACCTCTCCATCGAGCCACGCGACGCGGTAAGCCCTGGAACGCCGTCAACATCACCATCTTCGCCTACGGCCGCCGGAGATCGTCCTCGCCGCCACACCGCCGTCCGGCCTTCCCCGAGCTTGCTGACGACGCCATCGAGACCGCTGTGAGCCCCGCCGTTGATTCCCCCTACTCCCCTGCTCTTTTGCGCCCTCCAGCCCCTCTGCTGCTCGAGCCGAGCTCCGGCCGCCGCTGCGATCTCTGCTCCGGCAAGCTCTGGCCACCCTGCGACCTCCCGTCGCCTCCGCTGGATGCGGACGAGCCCGGGCTATGCCCCGGTGCTCTTAGCCGCCGCCCCCGTGCACCGCAGCGCTGCGCCCGCCCTCGGCCAAACTCCGGCCGCTGCCCTGAGCTCCGCTCCAGCGAGCTCCGGCCGTCCCCGCCTCTCCCACTTGCTCCAGATGACGCGGACGAGCGCTGGCACCTCGCCAGTGGTCTTCGCGAGCCATTTGGACGCCGGAGATGCGATTCCGAGGCCCTCCGCCATGTTCAGCCTCGCCGGCAGCTAAACGCCGGTGGGGTTTGACCCTTTGACCTCGCCGGCCCGTCAGGTGGGCCCCGTGGGTCAGGTGATTAGCTTAAGGCTAATCACCGTTAACTAACAACCCGGACACTGACCAGTGGGCCCAGTGCCACTAATCCTTTAATTAAGATAAAACTAACCCCCTGTTTAACCCATGTCACATACGTGTGGACCCCACACGTCAGGTTTGACCAGTCAGCGTTGTTGACTTGCTGACGCAAGCATGACGCAGTGCTGACACAATTATTTATTTTTTGGATTTACATTAAATCACGGAATGCCAGGAATTGTTATAAACTTCAAAAAATCATAGAAATTCAACCGTAACTCAGATTGAAATAATTTATATATGAAAAATTATTAGAAAAATGCAATCTATCCATCTGTACTAGTTTCATGCATGACAAACCAACTTATACCTACTGTATAAGTGAAACACTATAATGGCATATATAAGAGCTTAACTTGGAGTTGCATTTGAACCCTTGGTTCAAATGGACTTCATTCAAATAGAATACTAGCTTCATTAGCTCAAACAACATCACATATTCATGCCATGTTCATGCATCATATTTTTGCATATGCTTGTGTATTTATTGTCGACACCGTTCCTTCTTGATAGGTCCTGCTCCGGAGACCGTTCCAGAGTACCTGTCTGAGGAGCAGTGCCTTCCTTGTTGATCTACCAGGCAAGCAAACCCCCTTGTTCATTCCGATACAATCCTACACTCTCGCTCCTGCTCTCAGTTATTGCATTAGAACAACAACGTTTCAACTGCTACTTTGTGCTGCGGTAGTTGAACCCATTCCTCTGCATGACCTGTCATTGCCACAGTAAATAGTTGAAACCCACTAGCGTGTGTAGGAGTTGATTGAAGCCACTGTTGTGTTCCTGCCATGCCATGCCTGCTATTGCTTAGAGTGTGTCAGGTCTGATTCATTGGGAATGAATTGGAGTGCAGTGCTATGTTCTGATGCTGAGAGTTAAGTGTGTGAACACGATTTGGTAAAGGTAGCGGTGAGAGGCCATGTAGGAGTACATGGTGGGTTGTCTCACTGGAACCGTCCTTAAGCACTGAGTTCTGTGTATGTCGTCCAACGACTCGATACTACCACACATTGGGTTCCGGTAATTCAACCCCTCTCGACTTATTAACCAACTTGATCTCTGTCCAGGAGTCGCAACTAGTTTCTGGTGTTTGTAGGTAGTGTTAGTAGTCTACCAAGTGGCACCCGGCCAGGTGGGCTTGGGACAGACTAGGCACAGTGGCACGGTGCACCAAGTGGCACCCGGATGGTGGGCTTGGGAACCCTGCTCACATCATTTGGGGTCGTGAGCGACACCCGGGCGGATCTCCTTGCGGATGGAACCCGAATAGGCGATAAACCTGGACTAGAGTCTTGTGTGGTTAGTCAGGTCGTGGCCGACACCCTCGCCAGGCTTCCGCTTGAAGGTTGCCGAGATACATGACGTGTACATGGTGGTAAGTGGCGAGAGCATGTGTGAAGAAGTACACCCCTGCAGGGTTAACATGATCTATTCGAATAGCTGGGTCCGCGGTTATGGACTTCTTGGATGCTTACATGGTGATGAAGTCATGTACCTAGGGTAGGGTTACGGACCTGTCCAAGGTACCCTTCCCAAGGGCATCTCTTAGAAGAAGCCGTCTTCTAGTCGACCAAGAGGGATTCCACTCGACCGGCTAGAAGACACTCGACGAACCTGAAGACACTCGACCATGAAGACTCACTCAACCATCAGTAGTTCAGGATCTACTCTGTATCCAAACGGTCTGTAATTAAGTAGTCTTTATGGCCATGATGACACTTTATATAGGGCGTTACCAGTAACGCCTGGTCTTAATGTACTTTAACGCTCCGCTACGTGGGCTGGCTTGGGTCCTGGCGTCCTCTATATAAGCCACCCCCCTCCACTGGTAGAAGGGTTCGCACCCCTGTACCTTACACACACATAATACAGTCGACCGCCTCCGGGCTCCGAGACGTAGGGTTGTTACTTCTTCCGAGAAGGGCATGAACTCGTAAAATACTCATGTGTACAACTGCTCCATAGCTAGGATCTTGCCTCTCCATACCTACCCCCTATTCTACTGTCAGACTTAGAACCACGACAGTTGGCGGCCACCGTGGGGCAGGTGTCTTAGCGATTTGTTGGAGAAGTTGCAATCTTTTCAATTCCCATCATCATGGTTTCAGGTGGAGTTTTGGTTGAGGGCCGCGAGATCCGTCTCGGCGCGCTCACATTCATCGCCGACGACTCTGCCTGGCTGCAGGAGGCCCCGCTCAACGTGGATGCGCTCCCGGTCCGTGGAGCTACGCATTTTCGAGCGTGCATCCGCGGCGTCCTTCTGCGGCAACCGTCGACTCAGTATCGGCCGGTTTTCGTGTCATCCTCCCTCCCAGCTTCCCGCCGGCGTAAGCGCTCTGGTCAGTCGAGGCTTCAGCGGTGGGTGAGGCACGCAGTGGCTCGCCAGTCGACCACCTCCCAAGTCGCGGCAATCGAGCCCGACAAATCTCTCTATGGCCTGTTCGACCTGTCGACTGGCTCCGCAGAGACTGCATCCGAATGCGACAGCAGTGATCCGGCGGCGGAGGTCCTGATGGTCAATGGACCACACGTTCCCCCCGGCTTTCCTAGCACCGAGGGAGGCAACGGCGGAGGCGACCCGTCGCACGACCATGAGGAGTACCGCCCCGAGCCCCTCGACTCACAGCAGAGGGAAGAGCTTCGCCGTCGGAACATGGATGCGCTTCATACTCCAATCATTGGAGAAACCCCTGAGGCTCACACCTTAGAGGACGCGCGCTTGGCCAACCTGGCTGAGCGCACTCGACTGGAGAACCTTCAGCGGGCACTTGACGAGCGTGCGCGGCAACGGATTCCAGACTCCAGTCGACGCCAACTCTTTAAACCTCCGACTTAGGTATACCGCACTCCAATCCAGAATTTAGCAGCTGCAACACGTATAGCAGAGTCAATCCAGCCTTCCCAGTCAGAGGCTAGCAGAGGCTTGATGCACATCAGGGATTTGCTCCGGGCAGCTGGAGATCAGAATTCAGTTGTGTCGCAGTCGCGGAACAGGATTCATAGCAGGTCCGTGGCGGTGAATACTGTCCAGTCAGCTCATAGCCCAGATCACCCCCGAGGCATGAAGGGCGTGGTGACCGACACGATCAGTACAGGAACTATGAGCAGGATGATCACCGAGTCGATCGCAGCGATCGACGTCGAGTGCCCACTCCTCCCCGGAGGGGTGGATCATATATGCCTCAACAGCAGGACGACAGACGCCAGTACAGTGGCGGGCGAAGAATTCCAGTCGACCCCAGAGAACCAGGCTTTGATGCAAGATCCATCGTTGTTCAAGGCCTGGTCGACCGGAACAGAGCCCATAGAGAGGGTAATGACAGAGATGTACCCACCAGCATCCGAGTGCACGTCTCCGGACCAGAATGTTTCAGCAGAGCCATCAGAGCCGCGATGATTCCTCCCAACTTTAGGTTGGCGACTGGGATCAGCAAGTTCAACGGTGAGTCCAAGCCCGACACTTGGCTTGAGGACTACCGAGTGGCTGTTCAGATCGGCGGTGGAAATGACGAGGTGGCCATGAAACATTTGCCTCTCATGTTGGAAGGGTCAGCCAGGGCATGGCTGAATCATTTGACACCCAGCAGCATCTACACATGGGAGGACCTCTCCCAAGTGTTTGTCGGGACATTCGAAGGAACATGCAAGCGGCCAGCAGGGCTGACAGAGCTGCAGTCTTGTGTACAGAAGTCGAATGAGACTCTGAGAGATTACATCCAGAGGTGGATCACACTGCATCATACGGTAGAAAATGTATCCGACCACTAGGCGGTCTGCGCCTTCAAGGAGGGCGTAAAGTACAGAGAGCTAAGCCTGAAATTCGGTCGAACTGGAGACATGTCTCTGAGTCAAATGATGGAAATATCCACCAAATATGCCAATGGTGAGGAAGAGGATCGGCTCCGGAGCGGCAAACATAAGTCAGTCGCCCAAGACAGCGGAGGTGGAAATTCCAGTCGGAAACAAAAGCGTAAAGCTGAGCCAACCGCACCTGGAGAAGCCTTGGCCCTGAACCATGGAAAATTCAAAGGGAAACCCAAGGGGCCTTGGAACCCCAAGAAAGTAAAAGATAAAGAAGGAAATGTCGTGTTGGATTTGCCATGTCACATCCACACCAAGAAGGACGAAGAGGGTAATTTCATCTACCCGAAGCATACCACTCAACAATGTTGACTCCTGATACAGCAGTTCCAAGGGAAGCAGTCCAAGGACAAAGAAAAAGAGTTGGACAAAGTTGAGGACAAGGAGGATAGTGACGGAGAATATCCGCAGGTCAATTCCACCTTGATGATTTTTGCCGATGTTGAAAGCAAAAACCGACTGAAAGTTATAAACCGAGAGGTGAACATGGCTGCTCTGTCAACACCCAATTACCTGAAGTGGTCTTAGACCGCCATTACATTCGACCAATCTGATCACCCCACGCACATAGCCACCCCTGGGAGGCAAGCGTTGGTGGTCGACCTGGTCATTGAGGGCACTCGACTGACCAAAGTGTTGATGGATGGCGGCAACAGTTTGAATATACTGTATGCTGAGACGCTGAAAGGGATGGGCATTCCGATGTCCAGGCTGAGCACAAGCAACATGAGTTTTTATGGAGTCATCCCTGGCAAGAAGGCCGCATCGCTCGGCCAGATTGCTCTTGACATAGTTTTTGGTGATTCAAAGAATTTCCGCAAAGAAAAGCTGACATTTGAGGTTGTGGATTTCCAGAGTGCCTATCATGCAATTTTGGGCAGGCCAACTTATGCACGTTTTATGGCTCGACCATGTTACATGTACCTCAAACTAAAGATGCCAGGCCCTAAAGGCGTGATCACTATCACTGGTAACCGCAAGAAGGCAGAAGAGTGCTTCCAGAAGGGCTCGAAGATTGCCGATGCTCAGATGGTGGCAGAAGAGTGGCAAGAACACCAAAGGAACGCAGACCCGAGTGATTTGTTGCGAGCCAAGAAGCCTGCCACGGAATCAGCGTTTCAGTCGTCCGGTCAGACAAAACCCGTTTACATCCACCCGACCGACCCAAACGCTGCTCCGACTCATATCTCCACAACACTCGACCCTAAATAGGAAGAAGCGCTCATCCAGTTCCTCCGTGAGAACTGGGACATCTTCGCATGGAAACCTTCTGACATGCCGGGTGTACCCAGGGGACTTGCTGAGCATCGTCTACGAGTCGACTCGAAGGCAAAACCTGTGAAGGAACATCTGCGACGGTCCGCCGTCCAGAAAAGAAAGGCCATTGGCGAAGAAGTGGCTCGGCTCCTAGCAGCAGAGTTTATCCGAGAGATTTACCACTCCGAGTGGCTCGCCAATATCGTCATGGTCCCCAAAAAGGACAATTCTCTTCGCATGTGCATCGATTTCAAGCATATCAATCGGGCCTACCCGAAAGATCATTTTCCTCTTCCCCGCATCGACCAAATAGTCGACTCGACTGCGGGATGTGAGCAACTTTCTTTCTTGGACGCTTATTTCGGGTACCATCAGATCCGTCTGTTTGGACCCGATGAGATCAAAACGACTTTCATCACCCCATTCGGGTGCTTCTGTTATGTCACCATGCCATTTGGCCTCAAGAATGCCGGAGCCACGTTCATGAGGATGATTCAGAAGTGTTTGCTCACTCAAATCAGTCGGAATGTGGAAGCGTATATGGATGACATTGTGGTCAAGTCACGGAAAGGTTCCGACCTGCTGACTGACCTAGCTGAAACATTTGCCAACCTCAGGAGGTATGATATCAAGCTTAATCCATCAAAATGCACATTCGGAGTTCCTGGTGGAAAGTTACTCGGTTTTCTCGTTTCCGAACGGGGAATCGATGCTAACCCAGAAAAAGTTGGCACTATACTCCGACTGAAACGCCCCGTGTGTGTGCACGATGTCCAGAAACTTACTGGATGCTTGCCCGCTTTAAGTCGATTCATCTCTCGCCTCGGTGAAAAGGCATTGCCTCTTTACTGACTGATGAAGAAGTCAGACAAGTTCGAGTGGACTCCAGAAGCTGATGTAGCGTTTGCAGAGTTAAAAACCCTGTTTTCCACCCAGCCGGTGCTTGCTGCCCCAATCAGCAAAGAGCCTTTGCTGCTTTACATTGCAGCCATAGGACAAGTCGTCAGTACTGTACTTACGGTCGAGCGGGAAGAGGAAGGAAAAGCCTTCAAAGTTCAGTGCCCAGTATATTACATTTCTGAAGTCCTGACCCCGTCCAAGCAACGATACCCTCATTATCAGAAGCTTGTATATGGGATCTACATGACCACGAAGAAAGTTGCCCACTACTTCTCTGACCATGTTATCACAGTCGTCATCGACGCCCCCTTATCAGAGATTCTGCACAACAGAGACGCAACCGGTCGAGTGGCAAAATGGGCGATTGAACTTCTTCCCCTTGATATCAGATTTGAGGCAAAGAAAGCTATCAAGTCCCAAGCAATAGCGGATTTCCTCGGCGAGTGGACTGAACAGCAGTTACCGACCCAAGTTCACTCGGAGCACTGGACTATGTTCTTCGATGGCTCCAAAATGCTGAATGGTTCCGGTGCCGGAGTGGTCTTGGTTTCCCCCCGAGGAGATAAGCTCAGATATGTACTCCAGATTCACTTTGATTCCTCCAACAATGAAGCAGAATACGAAGCACTCTTGTACGGGTTGCGTATGGCCATATCACTCGGCGTCCGTCGCCTCATGGTCTACGGCGACTCGGACTTAGTGGTCAACCAAGTGATGAAGGAGTGGGACGTCAGAAGCCCGGACATGACTGGATACTGCAATGCAGTCAGAAAGCTGGAGAAGAAATTTGAGGGATTAGAGCTCCATCACGTTCCCCGACTGAAAAATCAAGCAGCCGATGACTTGGCGAAGATATGTTCCAAGAGGGAAGCCATTCCGAGTGCTGTGTTTTTGGAGCATGTTCACACGCCATCGGTTCAAGAAGATCCTTTCACTCAGGAAGTCCCACAGCCAAAAAGCGCCACAGATCCGATTGAAGTCGAGGTCCCAGCTGTGGTCGACTTGGTCATGGAAGTTCTGGTCATCACTCCCGATTGGACAGTGCCCTATATCGCCTATATTCTGAGAAAAGAGCTCCCCGAGAATGAAGAAGAGGCTCGGGAGATCGTCCGCCGATCCAAAGCCTTCACCGTCATGAGGGGACAGTTATACAGGGAAAGTGCGACTGGAGTCAGCCAGAAATGCATAACACCAGAAGAAGGACGAATGATTCTCAATGACATCCACTCGGGGACCTGCGGCCATCATGTGTCTTCTCGGACCATCGTGGCTAAAGCATACCGAGCTGGTTTCTATTGGCCCAGAGCAAATGAGATGGCGAAAGAGATAGTCGACAAGTGTGAAGGATGTCAATTTTACTCCAATATGTCACACAAACCCGCCTCAGCCTTGAAAACCATTCCACTCGTCTGGGCCTTTGCTGTGTGGGGACTGGATATGGTTGGACCTCTGAGAACAGGCAGAAACGGCTACACCCATGTGTTGGTAGCAGTCGACAAGTTCACTAAGTGGATTGAGGCTAAACCCATCAAGAATCTGGATGCCGGCACCGCCGTCAGCTTCATCAGGGAGTTGGTATTCAGATATGGAGTCCCACACAGCATCATCACAGACAATGGGTCAAATTTCGACTCCGAAGAATTCAGAGCTTTCTGCACATCTCAGGGTACACGAGTCGACTATGCTTCGGTCGCTCACCCCCAGTCGAATGGACAAGCAGAACATGCAAATGGCTTAATTCTCAAAGGGTTGAAACCCCGACTGATGCGCGACCTCAAGCACGCAGCCGGTGCATGGGTCGACGAACTTCCATCGGTGCTTTGGGGGTTAAGGACCATGCCAAACCGGTCGACTGGGAGGACTCCGTTCTTCTTGGTTTACAGAGCTGAAGCAGTCTTGCCGAGTGATCTGCTTCACAACGCACCCCGAGTCGAACTGTACACCGAAGCTGAAGCAGAGCAAGACCGACAGGATGCGATCGACCTTTTAGAAGAAGAAAGAGAGATGGCCTTGATCCGATCGACCATTTACCAGCAGGACTTGCGTCGCTTCCATGCCAGAAATGTGAAGAGTCGAGCTTTCCAGGAGGGAGATATAGTTCTCCGAGTAGATCGGCAGAAACCATACAAGCTTGCTCCTACTTGGGAAGGTCCCTTCATCGTCACCAAAGTTCTCCATAATGGGGCATACCGCCTTTACAACGTCGAGCACCAGATTGACGAGCCCAGAGCATGGAACGCGGACTTACTCCGCCCTTTTTATACTTAAGTTTTTCACTCGGATGAGTTGTAATAAAAGTACTCATGTAGTGTATTCATCAAAGACAAGAGTTTCATAATTTTCTTAGTGATTGTTATTGCTTTTGCTCTCATAAATCTGTCCCCTAGTGGGTGGCTTAGCTGCGAACCCATTTCGCCTAAGCTTGTAAAAAATCCTACCGAGTGGTGAGGCAGTCTCCCACTCGGAGGCTTAGCTGCGAATCCGTTTCGCCTAAGTTAAAACAAAATCCTACCGAGTGGTGAGCCAGTCTCCCACTCGGAGGCTTAGCTGCAGTCCAAGTACTCGCCTAAGTAAACAAAATCCTACCGAGTGGTGAGCCAGTCTCCCACTCGGAGGCTTAGCTACGGATCCGTTTCGCCTAAGTTAAAACAAAATCCTACCGAATGGTGAGCCAGTCTCCCACTCGGAGGCTTAGCTGCAGTCCAAATACTCGCCTAAGTTTTTTGAAAATCCTACCGAGTGATAAGCCTCTCTTCCACTCGGAGGCTTAGCTGCAACCTTGTGTTCGCCTAAGAATAAGACATTGTACGCTTCGCAAGGAGGATGAGGCGCAGGTTGACCCCCACTTCCTCCTTCTGAGCTACATCACAAACACAACGTGCGTCCCGCAAGGAGGACGAAGCGCAGGTCGACTGCTACCTTCTCCTCCAAAACCGTGCCACGAAAATCCTACCGAGTGGAGAGCAAACCTCCCACTCGGGGGCTTAGCTGCAGCCCAGTGCTCGCCCAAGTTTCTAAAAATCCTGCCGAGTGGAGAGCAAACCTCCCACTGGGGGGCTTAGCTGCAGCCCAGTGCTCACCTAAGTTCCTAAAATCCTGCCGAGTGGAGAGCAAACCTCCCACTCGGGGGCTTAGCTGCAGCCCAGTGCTCGCCTAAGTTTCTAAAATCCTGCCGAGTGGAGAGAAAACCTCCCACTCGGGGGCTTAGTTGCAGCCCAGTGCTCGCCTAAGTTTCTAAAATCCTGCCGAGTGGAGAGCAAACCTCCCACTCAGGGGCTTAGCTGCAGCCCAGCGCTCGCCTAAGTCTCTAAATTCCTACCGAGTGGAGAGCAAACCTCCCACTCGGGGGCTTAGCTACAGCCCAGTGCTCGCCTAAGTTTCTAAAATCCTGCCGAGTGGAGAGCAAACCTCCCACTCGGGGGCTTAGCTGCAGCCCAGCGCTCGCCTAAGTTTCTAAATTCCTACCGAGTGGAGAGCAAACCTCCCACTCGGGGGCTTAGCTGCAGCTCAGTGCTCGCCTAAGTTTCTGAAATCCTTCCGAGTGGAGAACAAGTTTCTCACTCGGAGGCTTGATTGCAACCAAGCACTCGCCCAAATATGACGAGTACAAGTCGACTGCAATTTGTGCTTCACTCCTACCTGCAAAAGAGCATTTCAGATGCTAGCATATATTCCAACCCAAAGAAGATGGTTATCCGAAAGAAGCAAACATATTTCAACGGCAAATCAAGTTCGGGTAACGTCCTACGGACCCAGAAGTGCTCAGGCATCAAGCCTGTTAAAGTTTGGCGGTTACAAAAATCACTCGGCATTCTGAGGCAAATTCAAATCATCGAGCATAGAAGTTTTTTACTCCTCCTGCGGAGGGCTGGAAGGCACAACAAACTCGTCTAGGTCGATCCCATCTGCGATCCGAGTGGCAGCCGCGATGAAGGTCTCCATGAAAGAACGGAAGTCATGCTTCCTAGTGTTGGCCACCTTGAGAGACACCAGCTTGTCTTCTCTCGCTTCTTTGCAGTGGACGCGGACCAAGGATAGAGCGATGTCAGCACCGTACCTGGCAGAAGACTTCTTCCACTCTTGCACTCGACTCGGTATCTCGTTCAGTCGAGTCATCAGCGACTCAAGGTCGTTCTGAAGCGTTTCTTCTGGCCAGAGCGATGTGTCGATGCGCGATACCGCGGCCTTCAATCTTGCAAGGTAATCGACCACTGCAGCGATGCGGGACTCGAGGCGGAGCACGTTCATAGCAGTTTCATCCTTCACCGGAGAATTGATGGGATCCAAGCCAGTCTCCACTCGACTAGTCTCCTCTTCAAAGTTTTGGCAGAATTTTGTGGACATGATTCAAGAATAAGCTAACGCCCCTACAGCAAGTCAGTAACTACCAATCGGAGATAACAGGTTACCTTCGAGCATGAGGAACAACTTTTTGGCTAGTCGTCCCAGATAAAGCTCCAAGTCATTCTTTTTTCCTGCCAATTCACCAGCTTTGTCGTCCAGGACCATATTGGCATTCTTCAGTCGAGTGACTTCTTGGTTGGCCACGTCAAGAGCAGCTTTCAGATTAGTATTTTCTTCTTCAAGTTTATTGATGGAAGCCAACTTCTCTTCTGCAAGCCTAGTCTTGTCTGCGGCCGTTTTCTGCGCCTCGGCAAGGTCAAGGTCCTTCTTCTTCAGAGCATCCCTCAGTTTTTCTGCGAAAATCACAATAAGATCAGAATCGGAGACAGGCAAGAAGCAAGGATAGTCGTCAAGATTCTCACCGAACATATCTTTTGCCTCCTCCTTCGCCTTCGTGAAGTTCTCTTGAACAAGCTTTTGGTCAAGCTCAAGCTGGATATACTTGTTCTCCAATTCGGTATAACGAGAAACAAGGTCACAAGATTTCTATGAAAGTTCAGTCGACAAACATCAGCGGCAGATCACTTCCGAGTGACTAAAGGAAAAATCATACTATTTCTAAGACTACAGATGAATCTAAAACATTCAACTGTAGTCTCGGGGACTACACTCAGTGGGTGCACTCAGCGTGCCCCCACTAGTTCTATCAGCTAGACTCAGAGTCGATCAGTCGACCGGAAGCAGTTAAGTAAAAAAAAGAGAAGAAATTTTCAGACCATAGCCGATTGCCAGCAATCGACCACGGTCTCGGGGACTACACCCAGTGGGTGCACTCAGCGTGCCCCCACCAGTTTCGTTGTTCCACTCGACCATGGTCGAGTGGTACAAGTAAAGTGAGAAATCTCAAGACACAAAGACTATAGTCAACTGCCAGCAGTCCACTGTAGAATTGACACACCCAGTGGGTGCATGAAAAATATCAAGATTTCCAGTCGGTGTTCAACTAACCTGGACGTTGCTCTGGAGAGCTGAGCTCGCGTCATAAGCTGCTTGGCTGGCGGTTCGGATCGCCTTCACCTGCTCCATCATAATCCCGGCCTGGCGTATGGCTTCCTTAGCAGCGCTTGCTTGGTCCTCCGGGACGTGGTAGGTGGAGAAGAGAGAAGGCGGGTCAGCACTCGACGATGAAGGGCGGGCAACCGTCAATGGCTCCGCAAAGGACACGGTAGCCCGAGCAACATTGCTCCCCTCAGGAATCTGTGGTCCAGGTGCTAACGTAACCTGCGCAGCCTTGCCAACAGTCGCCTTCCTGCTCCTCCTCTGCCTCAGCGGCGCTTCGTCATCATCTTCAGGAAGATTGATGATAACGTTAGGCGGAGCTGCAGAAGAAGTTCAAAATCAAAAATAAAGATCAATCGACCGAAAGCGAAAACCGCGCAGATCATACCAGGCTGAGAAGTTGCAGCATCTTCCATTTCTTGATCCTCATGCCTGGCTGAAGTCTCAGAAGTAGCAGCACTGCGATTTGCAAATATCAGTCGGTCAGCGATTGAATCGACCAAGAATGGAAAACATGAGTTATGACCGTTACCCAGAGACAGTCGGAATCTCCATCCTCGTCTTTGGTAGGGCTTTCGTCGATTTTGACGGGGCCGCTCGGGGTTGCTTCGACGCCTTTTTAGTCGGCGCCGGAGAAGTTGTCCGAGGACGTTTAGTCGACTGCCCAGCAGGCGCGACTCCCTTGCCACGATCAGCCGCAGGGTCGTGGGCGAGCTTGGACCTCCTTTCGGAACAAGGAGGCGCAACTTCCTCCTCCTCTTCCTCCTCCTCTTCCTCTTCGTCAGAACCTGCGTCTTCCTCACCCTCATCGGCGTCCGACTCCCACTCCTCTTGACTTTCGCCTCCGCTTCCTTCCTCCTCTTCGGCCTGTGCCTGCGCCCCGTTGGGCATCGAGTACAACTCAGTGGTTTCCTGAAAGACAGCAAGCAAGACAAAGGTCAATCGACCGATTTACGACAAAACAGAATAGACGGAACAATCGGAGGAAAATAGCCGTACCTTGTCCACCTCATAAGATTGGTCGAGTGGAACAATCCTCCTAGCTCCACGAGGGTTGTCCTTGTTCCCCGTGATGGCAGTCATCCACCTCTCCAATGTAGCATCGTCGACCTCCTCTGGGTGGACCCGACTGGTGTCTTCAGTACCAGAATACAGCCACATCAGGTGGAGTGGTTGGATGCGCCGCCGAAGGAAAACCTCCAGAAGGTCCATGCCGGTCACGCCGTCACGAATCAACTGAACTACTCGCTCCATCAACATTTTCACCTGAGCCTTCTCCTCTGGAACTACTTTCAGAGAGGAGGGCTTGTTCACTCGACTCATAGAGAAAGGAGGGAGCCCGGTCGACTGCCCTGGCATCGACCGGTCTTGGCAGTAGAACCAGGTCGACTGCCACCCTCTGACCGACTCGGGAAGGGTCATAGCAGGGAAAGCGCTCTTACTCCTCATCTGGACCCCGAGACCCCCACACATCTGGATCACCTGGGTTCTCTCGTCATTGGGGCTGGCCTTTTTCACTGTCTGGGAACGACAAGTGAATATATGTTTGAAGAGGCCCCAGTGCGGCCGGCAACCCAAGAAATTCTCACACAAAGATACAAAGGCGGAGAGATAGGCAATGGAATTTGGAGTAAAATGGTGAAGCTGAGCTCCGAAGAAATTCAGAAACTCTCGGAAGAAAAGATGCGGCGGCAAAGAAAACCCTCGATCTACATGAGTCGCCAAGAGGACGCACTCACCCTCCTGAGGTTGCGGTTGACACTCCGCCCCCGGAAGCCTCGCTGCTCCGTGCACGATCAGCCCCTCATTGGCTAGGTCATCGAGGTCCTTCTGGGTGATAGTCAAGCGGATCCAATCCCCTTGGATCCAACCCTGCGGCAGGCGAGACCGCGATGAGGATCCACCCCGACTGGGCGCTCTCCCCTTCGCTTGCGCCGTCGCCTTCTTCGCCCGCTCCAAAGCCGCCGTCTTCTCCTTCACCATTGTCACCGACGAAGCTGGAACGGAGCAGCGGTGCTGGGCAGTTGACGAGCGCAGGAGATGAATCTGGAGATGAGGGAGGAGAAAATGAGGAGGCACTGCTCGGAAAACCTCCGCCTGGTTCCTTATATGGGGTCACTTCCGAGTGGCTGACGGGTAGGCCCAGGCAATCCTGTCAAATCCCGAAACAGTCACGCACGCGATACGTGGCGAAAAAGGCGGCGCGGGAATCGAGGCGTCCCTGCCTTATCCCATCCGAGTACCGTGGCCTTCTCCGCTTCGCGCGCTTCCCCAAAATTCGGATCCCACTAAATCCGCTAACCACAGGGCAACTTGTCAGACGGAAGATCTCCTGCGATCTATCGCTTGGAAATCTCCAAGTTCATAAAGTTCACTCGACAGATATAAAGAATGGATCAAGGCGACTGAACTAAAGTTGACACCCTCACTTGAAAGTCATTGATCCAGAGCAAAAACACCTTTACAGTACCAGAAAACCGGTCGGAAAGATTGCCAACTCCGTCCTCACTCAAACCTCGATCCATTCGGGGGCTACTTATGAAGTCATGTACCTAGGGTAGGGTTACGAACCTGTCCAAGGTACCCTTCCCAAGGGCATCTCTTAGAAGAAGCCGTCTTCCAGTCGACCAAGAGGGATTCCACTCGACCGGCTAGAAGACACTCGACGAACCTGAAGACACTTGACCATGAAGACTCACTCGACCATCAGTAGTTCAGGATCTACTCTATATCCAAATGGTCTGTAATTAAGTAGTCTTTATGGCCATGATGACACTTTATATAGGGCGTTACCAGTAACGTCTGGTCTTAATGTACTTTAACCCTCCGCTACGTGGGCTGGCTGGGGTCCTGGCGTCCTCTATATAAGCCACCCCCCTCCACTGGTAGAAGGGTTCGCACCCCTGTACCTTACACACACATAATACAGTCGACCGCCTCCGGGCTCCGAGACGTAGGGCTGTTACTTCTTCCGAGAAGGGCCTGAACTCGTAAAACACTCGTGTGTACAACTGCTCCATAGCTAGGATCTTGCCTCTCCATACCTACCCCCTATTCTATTGCCAGACTTAGAACCACGACACATGGTACATAGACAATTTGAAGTGGATACTCTAAAATGCTCAAGACAAGTGTGAGTGTTATGGATGGCCTTCTCGTAGGGAGACGGGGATGAATCCATGGTAGTGTATTGTGTGGTGATTAGTGGACTCGTGTGCGCCAACTCACCTCAAAGAAGTTCTCGTAGTCGTAGAACAGGATAGCCACTGAGTCAAAGCTGGCTTGCTGCAACTAAACCCCACATTACCCTCTTGATACAAATGCATGTATGATAGGATCTGACGTAAGACTTGCTGAGTACCTTTGTACTCATGTTGCTTTATTTATGTTTTTGCAGCGGAGACTTCGGTCTTACTAGTGTTCTTGTGGACTTCGACAAGTAGCTTGTACCTCAGCTACGATCTTGATCGAATGTTGTAGATAATCAGGCTCTTCAGCCTTTTTCATTTATAGATGTCTGTACTCAGACATGTAATGCTTCCGCTTGTTGCTTGTTTGCTCTGAATGTTGGTTCATGTGACCCCTGCTTGTAATAAATGCTATGATGGCTCTTACGAGCCTTTATCTATATGAGTTATTGAGTTATGCTGTGATGCCATGTTGTACAACACATACTTGCATGTTATGCGTACGTGTAATGTGTATTGCTATGTGTGGGATATGGCTATCTAGTTGTTTATCCTTAGTAGCCTCTCTTACCGGGAAATGTCTCCTAGTGCTTCCACTGAGCCCTAGTAGCTTGCTACTGCTCCGGAACACTTAGGCTGGCCGGCATGTGTCCTTCTTCGTTCCTATGTCTGTCCCTTCGGGGAAATGTCATGCGGTGTCTACCGGAGTCCTGTTAGCCTGCTACAGCCCGGTTTACCGGAGTCCTGCTAGCCCAGTTGCTACAGCCCAGATTCACTCGCTGATGACTGACACGTTCGATGCTGGGTCATGTATGCCTGTCCCTGTAAGTTAGTGCCACTTTGGGTTCACGACTAGCCATGTCAGCCCGGGTTCTTTGTCATATGGATGCTAGCGACACTATCATATACGTGTGCCAAAAGGCGCAAACGGTCCCGGGCATGGTAAGGCGACACCCGTGGGAATACCGTGTGTGAGGCCGCAAAGTGATATGAGGTGTTACATGCTAGATCGGTGTGGCATAGAATCGGGGTCCTGACAGCTTTGGTATCAGAGCCTGACTGCCTATAGGATTACCAAGCCAAACTGGTCGAAGTTGAGTCTAGAAATTCTCTAGTTATGTAAGGGAATTGATTGTGGGAAGGAACGTAAGGCTCTTTTTACTCCTTATACCTCATGGCCTTCTGATCTGAGTCATCCTACCTTTCCTACGAGGTTAAGGAACTAGGCTTTCTCTTCCGTCTATCAGGATCACGTGTTACTACTCCGTAGTCCCATAGGATTGGTTGATCAGAGTCATATTCCAGTTTTCGAGTACTTCTGGTGTAGTCTGTTTAGTACTATCACAGAACATTGAGTGATGATGTTGAGTATGGTACTACCCCATTGTTGGCAGGATGTCCCATTCTGAGCATTTTACTGTCGTTATGCTGCCGGAATTTCCCTAGGAGTCCGAGAGTTACTAATTTCCTTGTGCTACATTCTATAGCCTATAGTTGATGCTGATCCCGTCCTTCGTTTCGTTTCTCAGGATGTCATCAGTTAAGCGAAGTTCTGTTGCTCGTAGCCAGAACCACGGAGATGGTAGGGATGAGGATCCTCCGGAGCAGTCTTCGTTGGTAGAGTTCATGTTAGAGATGGAGAGGAACAAGCGTGAGTCTAACCGCCTGTTGGCACGTATCAAGGAGAACACCGCCCATCAGTACAAAGGGTCTGCAACCATTCATGACTTCATTCGCTTGCACCCACCCACCTTTCATCATTCTATTGAGCCACTCGATGTAGATGGCTGGCTCCGTAGCATCACTCATAAGCTACGTTTCGCGAACATAGCTGAAGATGACAAGGTCACCTATGCCACATACCACCCGGAAGGTCCTGCTAGTCTTTGGTGGCAGAACTACGAGGCTAGTCTTCCAGCTGGCCAGATTCCTACCTGGAGAGATTTCACTGAGGCTTTTCGCGAGCATCACATTTCTGAAGCCCTCATTGACCGCAAGAGAGAAGAGTTCTGTAGTTTCACCCAGAGTAAGATGGCTTTTGATGCTTACAGTAGAGAGTTTGAGAACCTTGCCCGCTATGCTTCAGAAGAGGTGTCCACGGACGCCAAGAAGCAGGCTAGGTTCCGGAAGGGTCTCAACCCCAAGTTGCGTCGTGATCTCCACCTGCATCATTGTGATACATTCCAAGCTCTTGTGAACAAAGCCAGCAATGCAGAGACAGATCAGCTCACTTACGAGGAGTCTCGTAAGCACACTCGTGATTTGGGATCTTCTTCCGGTTCTGGTCCTCAGAAGCGCCGGATTTGGGTTCCAAACTCCGCTCTTCCTTCTGGATATATACCGAGACCATCTTATGTGGTGCCTCCCCCAGCTCAGTCGTATGTTCCACCCAGGCCTACTGGTAGACCGCTTTTCAGTGTGGGTCCACGTCCAACTTCAGGGACTTGCTTCACATGCGGGAAGCCAGGCACTATGCACGTGACTGCTCTCAGACTAGTTATGCTCCACCCCAGCCCGAGAAGTCTGTTGGCTGTGTTAAGCCACCATGCAAGATGATCAGTGTCAAGTCAGCTCCCACTGAACGTGGATGCGTGCATCACGTCTCATCTAAAGACGCTCATGATGATCCGGATGTCGTTCTTGGTACACTCCTTGTCAATTGCCACCCAGCATCGGTTTTGTTCGATACTGGAGCGTCTCACTCCTTCATTTCTGAAAGCTATGCTAACTTGCACAACATGTCATTTTGTGATATGCCCTCTCCGCTGGTCGTTCAAACTCCTGGATCCAAATGGCAAACCTCTAGTGTAAGCCATGGTAACGAAATCCTTGTAGACAGACTTGTTTTCCTCACATCACTTATAGCCCTCAAGTCTACAGATATTAACATCATCTTGGGTATGGACTGGATGAAAGCTCATTATGCCAAGATTGATTGTTACACCAGGTCCGTTCAGCTTACACACCCATCTGGCAAGATAGTCACTGTCTCCACTAGAGTTGCAAAGCGTCAGCTCTATTCTCTTAATGCCAGCCCTCTTCCAGACCTTGAAGATATCCCGGTAGTCCGTGACTTTCCGGATGTCTTTCCAGAGGAACTGCCAGGTGTTCCACCTGATAGAGATGTAGAGTTCGGCATAGATCTTATCCCAGGAACCGCTCCAATCTCTAGGAGACCTTACAAAATGGCACCCTTAGAACTAGCCGAGCTTAAGAAACAACTTGATGAGTCCTTGCAAAAGGGTTTCATCCGTCCTAGTTCTTCTCCTTGGGCTTGCCCCGTCCTCTTCGTCAAGAAGAAGGATAGTACGGACCGGATGGTTGTAGATTATCGTCCCGTTAATTTGGTCACGATAAAGAACAAATATCCGCTTCCCAGGATCAACGACCTGTATGATCAGCTCGCTGGATCCTCAGTCTTTTCCAAGATGGATTTGAGGTTAGGCTACCACCAAATCAAGATCAGAAATGGGGACATTCCTAAGACGGCCTTTGTCACTCGTTATGGCCAGTACGAGTACACCGTCATGTCTTTCGGTCTAACCAACACTCCAGCTACTTTCTCCCGCTTGATGAACTCGATCTTCATGGAGTACTTAGATAAGTTCGTCGTGGTTTACCTTGATGATATTCTTATTTACTCGAAGAACGAGGAAGAGCATGCCGAACATCTTAGACTTGTGTTAGAAAAACTCAGAGAGCACCGCCTTTATGCCAAGTTCTCCAAGTGTGAATTTTGGTTGCCATAAGTGACCTACCTAGGCCACGTAATCTCTGGTAAGGGCATTGCTGTCAATCCCGAGAGAGTTAAGGCCATTCTCGATTGGACTCCACCTGAAACCATTAAACAAGTTAGGAGTTTCCTTGGTCTAGCCAGATATTGTCGCCGCTTTGTTGAAAAGTTCTCTAAAGTGGCCAAACCTCTCACGGAACTTCTCAAGAAAGATAAAAAGTTTGAGTGGTCCCCACAGTGTGAATACAGTTTTCAGGAACTGAAAAGACGCCTGACTTCTGCTCCCATACTTGTGCCACCGGATTTCACTAAGGACTTTGTTATCTACTGCGATGCCTCACGACAGGGACTAGGTTGCATTCTTGTGCAGGATCGTCATGTGATTGCCTATGCATCTCGATAGTTGCATCCACATGAGGAGAATTATCCTACACATGATTTAGAGCTTGCAGCCGTAGTCTATGCACTCAAGACCTGGCGACATTACCTTCTTGGTAAACGTTGCGAGATCTACACCGATCACCAGAGTCTCAAGTATATCTTCACCCAATCAGATTTGAACCTTAGGCAAAGACGTTGGTTGGAGTTGATCTCAGATTATGATCTAGGGATTACCTACACCCCAGGCAAAGCTAATGCCATGGATGATGCGCTAAGCCGTAAATCCTATTGCAACAACCTCATGTTGCAGCAGGGCCAACCACTCTCCATGAGGAATTCTGTAAGCTTAACCTTCACATTGCTCCTCACGGATTCCTTTCTACCTTGGTGGCGAAACCTACTCTTGTAGATCATATCATAGAAGCCCAGAAGCATGATACGGGGATTACCCGGATCAAGAGAAACATTGCCAAGGGGGTTGCTGGTAGTTTCTCTATAGATGATCGAGGTGTTGTTTTCTTTGGGAACCGACTGGTGGTTCCCAAGAAGCAACATCTTCGACAACTGATTCTTAAGGAGGCGCATGAATCTCCTCTCATGATTCATCCCGATAGCACTAAGATGTATCAGGACCTACGCCAGAGGTTCTGGTGGACTAGGATGAATAGAGAAATCGCTCAGTTCATTGCCAACTGTGACATTTGCCGTCGCGTTAAGGCAGAGCATCAGAGACCTGTTGGCACCCTTCAGCCTTTAGCTATTCCTGAGTGGAAATGGGATAAAGTTGGTATGGACTTCATCACCGGCTTTCCCAGGACCAAGAGAGGGAATAATGCTATCTTCGTAGTCGTTGATCGCCTTTCCAAAGTGGCTCACTTCCTACCTGTTCGAGAGAGTATCACCGCTAGTCAGCTCGCTGACTTATACATTTCTCGAATAGTGTCACTTCATGGTGTTCCACTAGAGATCAATTCAGACCGTGGTAGTCTTTTCACTTCTCATTTCTGGGAGAGTTTCCAAACTGCCATGGGAACCCATCTTTCCTTCAGTACAGCTTTCCACCCTCAGTCGAGTGGTCAAGTGGAAAGGGTCAACCAAATTCTCGAAGACATGCTTAGAGCTTGCGTTATCTCATTCGGTATGGATTGGGAGAAATGTCTTCCTTTCACCGAGTTTGCTTATAACAATAGCTATCAATCCAGTCTCAAGAAAGCTCCTTTTGAGATTCTCTATGGACGAAGATGTCGAACACCGTTGAACTGGTCGGAAACCGGTGAAAGACAATTCTTTGGACCGGACATGATCCAGGAGGCAGAAGAGCAAGTTCCCATCATTTGTGAGAATTTGAAAATAGCCCAGTCTCGTCAAAAGAGCCAGTATGATCGTCATCATAAGGATATGACTTATGAAGTTGGCGACAAAGCTTATCTTCGGGTTACTCCTTTGAAGGGTACCCATTGTTTCGGTATCAGGGGCAAGTTGGCTCCTCGTTACATTGGTCCTTTTCACATTCTCGCTAAACGAGGAGAGATTGCCTACCAGTTGGAACTACCCCCACATCTTTCTCGAGTTCATGATGTCTTCCACGTGTCTGAACTCAGGCGTTGCTTCTCGGATCCTATCCGCGGAGTGGACCATGAAACGCTTGATCTCTAAGATAACCTCACATACCGAGAGTACCCGGTTCGCATTCTTGATCAAGCAGAGCGTGTCACTCGACGTCATAACGTCAAGTTTCTCAAGGTTCAGTGGTCTCATCATTCCGAGAGAGAAGCTACTTGGGAGCGAGAAGATCGTCTTCGACTGGAGTACCCCGCTTTCTTTCTGTCGACCCCTGAATCTCGGGACGAGATTGTTTCAAGTGGGGACGAGTTGTCACATCCCTAGTTCTAGTATGCTCGAGGCTAGCTAGTCATTTGTGCATCATGTTTAAATTCCATTTAATTTTGAAATGGGGATTTGTGAAACCCTCAGAATCATTTTTGGAAATGACCCAAATAAAAATTGCTCCAAAAAGGTCCAAGAAAATGCTCATGTTACTCTCTGAAAATATTGGACAGAGATAAAAATCAAACCAATATTTTTAAGAGCCCATAAGTATTTATTTTGGGCATTTGGAATTAATGCATAAATATTTGCATTGGATATATATTTGTTATATATATAATATATGTCCAAAATTTATGCCATTTGTTAAGGAGCTCTGGAATAATACTACTAGTTCCTACAAAAATTGGCATCAGTAAATGAAATGATTTAGTATTTTTATTAAATCAAAACAAATGTCAGAAAATAGAAAAACATATAGGAAAAAAAGGGAGCTTACTTGGCGCTTACCTCCCTGTGCAGCGCAGAGGCCCAGCTATGCAGCCCAGCTGGCTAGCCCGCCTCCTCCTCTGTCTTCTTCCTCGCGCCTACTGGCACCGTGCATGTCGCGCGCGCGCTCGCCCGTGGCCACGTCTCCTGCCACCTCCTGCTTCCCCTCCTCGTCGCTCTGGATGCCCCGCGTGGCGCCACGCACCGCCTCGTACCCCTCTCACTCTCCCGTGCCCACTCCTCTCCTCTCCCTCGCTCTCTCACGTGACGCCGAACGCCACCGTCGCCGCCGCTCGCTGTTACCATAGCCACCGCCTCTCCCTTGCCTCTCCGACCAGCTCAGAAGCTCCGCCATGTCGCCGTCCACCTCTCCATCGAGCCACGCGACGCAGGAAGCCCTAGAATGCCGTCAACATCACCATCTTCGCCTCCGGCCGCCGGAGATCGTCCTCGCTGCCACACCGCCGTCCGGCCTTCCCCGAGCTTGCTGACGACGCCATCGAGATCGATATGAGCCCCGCCGTCGATTCCCCCTACTCCCCTGCTCTTCTGCGCCCTCCAGCCCCTCTGCCGCTCAAGCCGAGCTCCGGCCGCCGTCGCGATCTCTGCTCCGGCGAGCTCCGGCCACCCTGCGACCTCCCGTCGCCTCCTCTGGATGCGGACGAGCCCGGGCTACGCCACGGTGCTCTTAGCCGCCACCCCCGTGCACCGCAGCGCTGCGCCCGCCCTCGGCCGAACTTCGCCCGCCGCCCCGAGCTCCGCTCTGACGAGCTCCGGCCGTCCCCGCCTCTCCCACTTGCTCCAAATGACGCGGACGAGCGCTGGCTCCTCACCAGTGGTCTCCGCGGGCCATTTGGACGCCGGAGATGCGATCCCGAGGCCCTCCGCCGTGTTCGGCCTCGCCGGCGGCTAAACACCGATGGGGTTTGACCCTTTGACCTTGTCGGCCCGTCAGGTGGGCCCCGTGGGTCAGGTGATTAGCTTAAGGCTAATCACCGTTAACTAATCCCCCCTGACACTGACCAGTGGGCCCAGTGCCACTAATCCTTTAATTAAGATAAAACTAACACCCCTGTTTAACCCGTGTCACTGACCTGTGGACCCCACACGTCAGGTTTGACCAGTCAGCGCTGTTGACTTGCTGACGCAAGCATGACGCAGTGCTGACGCAATTATTTATTTTCTGGATTTACATTAAATCAGGGAATGCCAGGAATTGTTATAAACTTCAAAAAATCATAGAAATTCAACCGTAACTCAGATTGCAATAATTTATATATGAAAAATTATAAGAAAAATGCAATCTATCCATCTGCACTAGTTTCATGCATGACGAACCAACTTATACCTACTGTATAAGTGAAACACTATAATGGCATATATAAGAGCTTAACTTGGAGTTGCATTTGAACCCTTGGTTCAAATGGACTTCATTCAAACAAAATACTAGCTGCATTAGCTCAAACAACATCACATATTCATGCCATGTTCATGCATCATATTGTTGCATATGCTTGTGTATTTATTGTCGACACCGTTCCTTCTCGATAGGTCCTGCTCCGGAGACCGTTCCAGAGTACCTGTCTGAGGAGCAGTGCCTTCCTTGTTGATCTACCAGGCAAGCAAACCCCCTTGTTCATTCCGATACAATCCTACTCTCTCGCTCCTGCTCTCAGTTATTGCATTAGGACAACAATGTTTCAACTGCTACTTTGTGCTGCGGTAGTTGAACCCATTCCTCTGCATGACCTGTCATTGCCACAGTAAATAGTTGAAACCCACTAGCATGTGTAGGAGTTGATTGAAGCCACTGTTGTGTTCCTACCATGCCATGCCTGTTATTGCTTAGAGTGTGTCAGGTCTGATTCATTGGGAATGAATTGGAGTGCGGTGCTATGTTCTGATGCTGAGAGTTAAGTGTGTGAACACGATTTGGTAAAGATAGCGGTGAGAGGCCATGTAGGAGTACATGGTGGGTTGTCTCACTGGAACCGTCCTTAAGCACTGATTTCTATGTATGTCGTCCAATGACTCGATACTACCACACATTGGGTTTCGGTAATTCGACCCCTCTCGACTTATTAACCAACTTGATCTCTGTCCAGGAGTCGCAACTAGTTTCTGGTGTTTGTAGGTAGTGTTAGTAGTCTACCAAGTGGCACCCGGCCAGGTGGGCTTGGGACAGACTAGGCACAGTGGCACGGTGTACCAAGTGGCACCCGGATGGTGGGCTTGGGAACCCTGCTCACATCATTCGTGGCCATGAGCGACACCCCGGCCGGATCTCCTTGCGGATGGAACCCGAATAGGCGATAAACCTGGACTAGAGTCTTGTGTGGTTAGTCAGGTCGTGGCCGACACCCTCGCCAGGCTTCCGCTTGAAGGTTGCTGAGATACATGACGTGCACATGGTGGTAAGTGGCGAGAGCGTGTGTGAAGAAGTACACCCCTGCAGGGTTAATATGATCTATTCGAATAGCTGGGTCCGCGGTTATGGACTTCTTGGATGCTTACATGGTACATGGACAATTTGAAGTGGATACTCTAAAATGCTCAAGACAAGTGTGAGTGCTATGGATGGCCTTCTCGTAGGGAGACAGGGATGTATCCATGGTAGTGTATTGTGTGGTGATTAGTGGACTCGTGTGCGCCATCTCACCTCAAAGAAGTTCTCGTAGTCGTAGAACAGGATAGCCACTGAGTCAAAGCTGGCTTGCTGCAACTAAACCCCACATTACCCTCTTGATACAAATGCATGTATGATAGGATCTGACATAAGACTTGCTGAGTACCTTTGTACTCATGTTGCTTTATTTATGTTTTTGCAGCGGAGACTTCGGTCTTACTAATGTTCTTGTGGACTTCGACAAGTAGCTTGTACCTCAGCTACGATCTTCATCGAATGTTGTAGATAATCAGGCTCTTCAGCCTTTTTCATTTATAGATGTCTGTACTCAGACATGTAATGCTTCCTCTTGTTGCTTGTTTGCTCTGAATGTTGGGTCATGTGACCCCTGCTTGTAATAAATGCTATGATGGCTCTTACGAGCCTTTATCTATATGAGTTATTGAGTTATGTTGTGATGCCATGTTGTACAGCACATACTTGCATGATATGCGTACGTGTAATGTGTATTGCTATGTGTGGGATATGGCTATCTAGTTGTTTATCCTTAGTAGCCTCTCTTACCGGGAAATGTCTCCTAGTGCTTCCACTGAGCCCTAGTAGCTTGCTACTGCTCTAGAACACTTAGGCTGGCCGGCATGTGTCCTTCTTCGTTCCTGTGTCTGTCCCTTCAGGGAAATGTCACGCGGTGTCTACCGGAGTCATGTTAGCCTGCTACAGCCCGGTTTACCGGAGTCCTGCTAGCCCAGTTGCTATAGCCCGGATTCACTCGCTGATGATCGACACGTTCGATGTTGGGTCATGTATGCCTGTCCCTGTAAGTTAGTGCCACTTTGGGTTCACGACTAGCCATGTCAGCCCGGGTTCTTTGTCATATGGATGCTAGCGACACTATCATATACGTGTGCCAAAAGGCGCAAACGGTCCCGGGCATGGTAAGGCGACACCCGTGGGAATACCGAGCGTGAGGCCGCAAAGTGATATGAGGTGTTACATGCTAGATCGGTGTGGCATAGAATCGGGGTCCTGACAACATCATCTTCAATCTTTTTCATCCAGAGGGAATGCCTAACCGTCTTGTACCCAACATAGAGTACCTAAAGAACTTGGCACACGATTAGACCACAATGAGAGTTTTCATAATCACCCAAACACAAAGGCGGGAAATGCCCTAACCCATGGCTTATACCCCCAATACAATCCATAGGTTCAACAAAACAAGAAAACAACGCAACAAAAATAGAATCTGTCAAAAACAGAACAGTTTGTAGTAATCTAAACTATTCCTATATGTATGTAACTCTAAAAATTCTGAAAAATTAGAACAAAGTGGGTAATTTATATATAAATAATGTGTAAAACATCCAGATCATGTTCCAGTTAATTTAAACAATTCTGCTACTGGGCACCAAAGTTTTTGTTTTTTCACAGAATCAAATCAATTATCATCTAAATCATCCCAAAGGCTTTACTTGGCACAAACACTAATTTAAACACAAAAACACAACCATAATAGTAGCATAATTATGTGCACACCAAAAAACAAAAAAAGATGCCTATTGGGTTGTCTCCTAACAAGCTCTTTCTTTATAGCCATTAAGATAGGCTTGGGATATTAATGATGCTCACACAAAAGACAAGAATAAAACAACACATTTAAGTCTAACATGCTTCCTATGCATAGACATTTTATAGGAAAATAAAATTATCAAGACAAGAAATTGCTAGCATATGCAAATAGAAAGAAGGAGGCATTAATAATTTCAACACAAAGAGAGGTTATTTAGTAACATTAAAATTTCCACAACCATATTTTGCTCTCTCATAATAATTACATGTAGGATCATAATCAAATTCAACAATATAGTTATCATATCAAATTTTCTCTTCATGATCCACATGCATACAAGTTTTATAATCTTCCAATATAGTAGGATTAACATCAACTAAAGCCATGACCTCTCCAAACCCACCTTTATCAAAAATTTCATAAGATTGAACACTCTCCAAATATGGGATTCTTTTTACTTAAAGTTGACACTCTTCCAAACCCAATTTCAATATTATTGCAAACATTATTATCAATAGCATATTCATTATGAGGCATAAATAAATTTTCAAGATCATAAGAAGCATCATCCCAATCATGATGAGTACAATGAGTAGTGTACATAACAAAATCATCATCCCCAAGCTGTTTTGCATATCGGTAACACAATTGACATTAATAGAATATATAATAACATCATTGCAATCATGCTTTTCATTCAAGGAGATATCGTGAATCACTTCATAAATTTCTTCTTTTAACAATTCATCACAATTTTCAGATTCACAAATTTCAATCAAAATTTCATAAAGATAATCTAGTGCACTCAACTCACTAGCAATTTGTTCATCATAATTGGATGTTTTAAAAATATTAGCAAGAGGATGGAGATCCATCTTATTTTTCTTATTTCTTTTCTATTCTTTTGAGTGCTGACATGAAGACAAAAAGCAAGCAAACAAACAAAAAGGTAAACGGAAAATATTTTTGTGTTTTTTGTGAAAACGTTTTAGAAGTGGGGAGATGAAAATGAGAGGCGAATGGCAAATAAAGTAAATACAAGGAGATGAAAGTTTATGCGTAGATACTTGATAGATGTTGGTGATATCTCCCTAGCAAGGACGCTAGAAATTCTTCCTACTACTTGTGAGCTGCATTGGGATTTACTCAAAGAGGAGAGGATGATGTAGTACAGTAGAGATAAGTATTTCCCTTGGTTAGAAACCAAGGTTATCAATCCAGTAGGAGAACCACGCAACAACTCATTCGTAGCACCTACACACAAAATAACAAATACTTGCACCCAACGCAAACAAGGGGTTGTCAATCCCTTGGCGGTTAATTGCAAGGATCAAAATAGATAGATAAATACAACAAAAAAATTAAAATAACAGAAATAAAATTGCGGCAAAGTATTTTTTGGGGTTTTATATATGATTTATATAGACCCGGGGGCCATAGTTTTCGCTAGCGGCTTCTCTCTCTTCAAAATAGTGTATAGTGGGTAAACAAATTACTGTTGGGTAACTAAAAGATAAATGAATAATCATGATGATATCTAAGGAAATTATCATGTATATAGTCATCACGTCTGAGACAAGTAGACAGACTCCTGCCTACATCTACTACTATTACTCCACACATCGACCGCTATCCAGCATGCATCTAGAGTATTAAGTTCATAAAGAACGGAGTAATGTCTTAAGCAAGATGACATGATGTAGACGAAGTAAACTCAATTAATATAAATAAACCCCATCTTTTTATCCTTAGTGGCAACAATACAACACATGTCATGTCCCTTTCTGTCACTGAAATTGAGCACCGCAAGATCTGACCCATCACAAAGCACCTCTCCCATTACAAAAAAATCAATCTAGTTGGGCAAACCAAATCAATAGGTCGGAGAGAAATATGTAACATCCCAAATTTCCAATTTGGAATGTTATACATGGGTTATCATTACATATCATATTCTATTGCATTTTGGTTGGTCCTAGAAATTCTAAGAAACTCAAGGACCCACAAAGAGAGTTGGGGATTTCAATTATTTTCATATTTGAGTTTTCTCAAATATTGAAAAAAAGGATCATTTTGGTTTTAATCATTTTCTCTCCAAATATTTTCCAATGTCAAAATAAAAGAGAGGGGATAAAATGACTTCTCCA
>NC_041387.1:114359398-114381127 GCF_002162155.2 Triticum dicoccoides | reverse complement strand
GCACCCCACCGCCATCGCCGCCGCCGATGTCGCGCCGCCTCCCGCCGCCGGAGCCACCCCTGACGCCGCCCCGCCCCACCGGAGCCTCGCCGGAGGTAGATGCCGCCGCCCCCGCCGTTTTGTTTTTTCAAAAACCGTTCGTTTTTTTAGAAAACCTAGATCTGTTTTTATAGAATAGATCGGTTCAGTTTTTTCCGATTTAGTTAATTAGCGGAAATTCGTCCGTAGGTTCGTTTTAATGAACGTTGTTCGTCGGTTAGTCGCAGATAGCGAACGTTCGTTTGTTATCCTATTCGTCTTGTTTTATTTTCCAGGGTTTTATTTGCGATTATTTTCGATCGCGATTTCTGCCCTGATCTTAGATCTAGTATAAATTTTCGCTCGTTTATCCAAATTAGATGAAACAAGCGCCTAGATCTTCGTCTCAAAGCCCTCTTTCTGTTTAACCAACTTGAACATGATTTTAGTACTGTAAAATTTGACTTTAGTTTGGATTAGTAAATGATTCTTGTTTCTTTCGTAGTTTGAGTTTCGTTGCTCCGTTTGATTTGATTCTTTTTGCAAACCAGAGTCTTCAGTTGAACTTTCTGGTTAGATTTTATTATTTGATTTTTACCCGTGCTTCTAGTTGAGTGCTTATGTATGCTATTGTTTGTTTGCGATAGAATTCCCGGAGTGCAAATGATGCTACTACGAGTCTCTAGGTTTTGCGGATCATCAGCAAGGCAAGTAACACTTTGATCATACCCTTTATTACCCAGTTTTTATACATTAGTTTCAATCCTCAAACATTGCATGGTTAGTGAGGGAGTCCTGGATTAGGGGGTGTCCGGATGGCCGGACTATGACCTTTGGCCGGACTCCCGGATTATGAAGATATAAGATTAAAGACTCCGTCCCGTGTCCGGATAGGACTTTCCTTGTTGTGGAAAGCAAGCTTAGCGATACGATATGTAGATCTCCTCCCATTATAACCGACTCTGTGTAACCCTAGCCGTCTCCGGTGTCTATATAAACTGGGGAGTTTTAGTCCGTAGGACGAACAACAATCATACCATAGGCTAGCTTCTAGGGTTTATCCTCTCTGATCTCGTGGTAGATCAACTCTTGTACTACCCATATCATCAATATTAATCAAGGAGGAGTAGGGTTTTACCTCCATCGAGAGGGCCCGAACCTGGGTAAAAACATCGTGTCCCTTGTCTCCTGTTACCATCCGCCTAGACGCACAGTTCGGGACCCCCTACCCGAGATCCGCCGGTTTTGACACCGACATTGGTGCTTTCATTGAGAGTTCCTCTGTGTCGTCACCATCAGGAGGGATGCTGCACCCCATCTTTAAAGACGGCGCTGTCGCTAAAGGAGCTTTGGCTATCAGCCAAACTCTCCGGCTAGGCGGTTTTCTAATGACCGCATGTTCGTCCGCTGCACCGACAATGACTTCTCGGGTCATCGAAAGCAATCTCCACGTCAACTCGGAACTTGCCGAGCAGTTAGATCCGATGGAGCTCTCTTCCTTAAATGAGCTCTTGCATCACATCGCTGCCCTAGGAGTCGCTATAGATTATGATCAGATTGGGCTTAAACCCGACCCGAGAGAGATTGACTCTCCCAAGGTCACCCACCACGTCGAAGTGGTGGAGGAACAATGCAGCGAATCCTCACCCATCCTAAGGACCAGATGTGTCCGGATTACTTATCCCTCCAAGCCGGATACCGCGGAGGGGAGGACGTCACTCAAGCCCTGAACCTAAAGTCAGGAAATGGTCCTGACTCATTGGACAACGTCCAAGAACCCAAGGTTCCGAGTTCGGAAATTTCTTGGCCCCTGAGTCTCAGATCGGGCGAGGTTCCGGATTTAAATCCACCCGCCCACCCAAATATAAGGGATCTGTCCCAAATTCGGCAAGAGCCCAGAGAAACAGTACATCATTACTGGACAATATTCCTCCTGGTCATGAACAGGATAGAGGACTGCCGCGAGGAGGATGCAATTTCATCCTTCTGCAATAACTGCACGGACATCGAAATCCTCAATGCCATAAGTCACCGTGAAATCACACGCCTCGCTGACTTGGCATCCATAGTACGAAAGTATTGTGCGATAGAAAGTGTTCGGAAAACTGAAACAAAATTCTGGGACAATCCGGCCCTGAATACAATCCCGGTCCGAAATAAAAGGGCGCATTACCGCCAGGCACCTGGGCCAAACAACAAAAAACAAAAACCCTCCATAGGGTATGGAAACGTGCTGGAGGGTTGGCTCAACGGACCCTGTAAAATTCATAGTACAGAGGGTGCCATACCAACTCATAGCCTTAGAGCATGTTGGATACTCCGGCAGGTGGCCAGAAGTGGCGAGGAGCTTCTAACTCCAGAATCCGCAGAAAACCACCCCGGGAATACCAGTACGGTATCAACAGTCTTCGAGACTTTCGCATCAAATAATGTGCGGAAACGAACGCTCCGCGGCCTTACCGAAGTCTACCAGGTAGCAACAATAAACCCATGGAGTAACACGGCTATTACCTTTAATGCCAGTGACGAACCTAAATTCCGGACTGCCCGAGCACCAGCCGCACTGGTCCTTAGTCCGATAGTGGACAGCTTTTGACTTACCAAGGTACTCATGGACGGTGGTAGCGGATTGAACCTCATTTATGAGGAAACCCTTCAAAAAATGGAAATAGACTGGAGCCGCATTGAGCAAAGCAACACAACCTTTAGAGGAATAATCCCTAGTCGGGAAGCGTGCTGTACAGGAAAAATCACACTGGATATGGTGTTTGGCATGCCGGATAATTATAGATCCGAGGAGGTCACATTTCAAGTGGCCCCGTTCATCAGTGGATACCATGCTCTGTTAGGACGGGAGGCATTCACAATTTTTCAAGCTATACCCCATTACGGGTACATGAAGCTCAAAATGCCTGGACCTAACGGAATCATCACTCTTGCTAGTGATCCATACATAGCGCTCCGCGCCGAAAACAAGACAGCCGCACTGGCCCTCGAGGCATTATCCGAAGCCCTAGCGGCCGAAGAACTAACTGCACTGCGCTTCATAGTGGACAGGGACAACGTGATACTCGACAAAAGACCCAAGTCCACCTCCTTTAAACTGGCAGACGAAATAGTCAGGTTCCAAGTCCATCCAATGGACCCTACAAAAACGGCCTCCATCGAGGCACAGTTACACCCTGATCTAGACGCCGCGCTAAGAGAATTCCTACGCGAAAATTGGGATATTTTTGCCTAGCACCCTCCGGACATGCCAGGAATCCCACGCAGACTGGCCGAGCACAGCCTGAACATCCTAACAGGATTCAAGCCTGTTAAGCAGGCTCTTCGACATTTCTCCGAACCTAAGAGACAAGCCATGGGAGAGGAGCTAGCCAAACTACTGGAAGCCGGATTCGTCAGAGATATAAAACATCTGGACTAGCTAGCAAACCTGGTGATGGTAAAAAAGAAGGACAAATCCTGGCGCCTATGCGTCAATTTCAAAGACCTCAACAAGGCCTGCCCAAAGGATCCCTTCCCCCTCCCCCGCATCGATCAAATCATCGACGCCACCGCAGGACACGATTCATTGTGTTTCCTCGACGCATACTCTGGCTACCACCAAATTAAGATGGTAGAGTCAGACCAAGCCGCAACAGCATTCATCACCCCATACGGCCCATTCTGCTTCAACACAATGCCCTTCAGGCTCAAAAACGCAGGCGCAACATATCAGCGCATGATTCAGACATGTCTAGCCAACCAGATCGGCAAAACAGTTGAAGCATACGTGGATGACGTGGTCGTCAAAACAAAGCATGTCGAAACTCTAATAGACGACTTGAGGCTCACGTTCGATAACCTCCGAACATATGACATTAGGCTTAACCCGGAAAAATGCGTTTTCGGCGTACCAGTCGGAAAGCTCTTGGGATTCATCATATCCGGTAGAGGAATTGAAGCAAACCCAGCCAAGATCCGAGCTCTGTCACAATTGGATATTCCAAAAGATCTCAAACAAATACAAAAATTGACTGGATGTGTGGCGGCTCTAAGCCGCTTCATCTCCTGCTTGGGGGAAAAGGCATTACCCCTTTACCGCCTCCTCCGGTGCACCGAACACTTCGAGTGGACGGATGCCGCCACGGTCGGACTCGAAGAAATAAAAGCCATATTGGCAACAAACCCGGTCCTGGCTGTGCCTAACATCGGCGAACCAATGTTGTTATACATTGCGGCAACTCACCAAGTTGTAAGCGCAGTCCTCGTTGTCGAATGAGAAACGGACGGACACAAACTCCCTGTACAGAAACCAGTCTACTACGTGTCCACTGTCCTCACTCCATGCAAGTCCCGGTACCCGCATTACCAAAAGATAGCATACGCAGTGTTCATGGCATCCCGGAAGCTACGACACTACTTTCAAGAGTGTTCAATAACAGTAGCCTCCGAAGTACCTCTTAATGATATCATAAACAACTGCGACGCAACGGGCCGGATTGCCAAATGGGCCATCGAGCTCCTCCCGTTCGACATAAACTATAAGCCACGGCGAGCCATCAAGTCACAAGTCTTGGACGACTTTGTTGTTGAATGGACTGAAGCTGAACTCCCTAAAGAGTACGGAAAATATTCCAACTGGATCATGCACTTCAACGGCTCCAAAATGCTGGCGGGTCTGGGGGCTGGCGTCGTTCTGACGTCCCCAACCGGAGATATAATCCAATATGTACTCCAGATAATGTATACGGACTCCAACAATGCAGCCGAATACGAGGCCGTTCTTCATGGCCTCCGGATGGCAGTCTCCATGGGCATCCAACGCCTAGAGGTGCGTGGGGATTCGAACCTCGCGATATCCCTAATAAATGGAGACTTTGATGCCAAAGATCCGAAAATGACAGCTTATCGCAATGCCGTCATAAATATGACAGCTCGGTTCGAAGGGCTCGAATTTCACCATATAGTCCGGGAAAACAATCAGGCAGCAGAAGTCTTGGCACGCATCGGCGCAAAGCGCGATGTAGTCCCTCCCAACATTTTCCTGGAAAGGCTATTCAAGCCATTCGTACAGGGGGAAGGGGAATTCGGAAATAACAATCCGGACCTAGCCGCACCACCTAACACCGAACATTCTGACACAACGGAAGACTCCGTCAACGAAGTCACACCCTCAGCCCACGTAATAATGGCAGTAATTGCCCCGTGGACAGAACCATTCTTAGCCTACTTAACTAGGCAGGAACTTCCCGAGGACCAAAATGAAGCACGCTGCATAGTGCGGCGATCTAAAGCCTATAAAGTCCACGAAGGAGAGCTTTATAAGAAAAGCTCCACCGGAGTCCTTCAAAGGTGTATCTTCGAAGAAGGGTGGAACCTTCTGGCTGAAATTCACGCCGGACTCGGCGGACACCACGATGCAGCCCGGGCCCTTGTAGGTAAGGCCTTCCGTACTGGATTTTATTGGCCGACGGCCCGGGCAGATGCTCAGGACTTAGTCCAACGATGCGTCGGTTGCCAATTATTTGCTAATCAAAGCCACATGCCACCTACCGCCCTCCAAACTATACCCATTACCTGGCCTTTCGCAGTTTGGGGGCTTGACATGGTTGGACCCCTCAAAGGAGGAACCCACAAGCACAAATACCTACTGGTCATGGTGGACAAATTCACCAAATGTAAAGAGGCCAAGCCTGTCAAGACGGCCGAATCCGGACCGGTGATAGACTTCATATTAGGGGTCGTACACCATTACGGCATCCCCCACAACATCATTACTGACAATGACACAAACTTTACGGTCAATGAGGTTAAACTCTGGTGCAAAAACATGGGCATTAAGCTCGATTATGCTTCAGTCTATCACCCACAAACTAACGGTCAAGTCGAGCGAGCCAATGGTCTAATCATGAGCGGCATCAAACTCAGATTAGTGCGATCCCTCAAGGAATCTAACACGCACTGGGTAGAGGAGCTCGACTCCGTACTCTGGGGGCTGCGGACCACGCCGAATCACACTATCGGATTCACACCATTTTTATGGTATACGACGCAGAGGCAGTCCTGCCCTGCGACATAATTCATGACTCACCTCGCATGCGCATGTACGAAGAAAGAGAAGCCGAGCTCGATCGGCAGGACAGCTTAGACACATTGGAGGAGGAGCGCGATGTGGCAAAAGCCCGTTCCGCATTCTATCAACAGCAGGCTTGAAGATATCAAAGCAGAGAAGTACAGGCCAAAACTTACAATGTTGGCGAACTAGTTCTACGCCTGTCGGACAAGAAAAAGGACAAACTCAAGCCCAAATGGGAGGGTCCCTTCATAATCGACCAAGTCCTGACTGGTGGAGCGTACCGTCTGCGAAACGCATCGGATAACCGACTCGAGCCGAACCCATGGAACGCAGCACGCCTACGAAGATTCTACGCCTAGCATTGGACTCTGTGTTCGTCTCCTTCCTCTGTCCCTTTTTTTTACAAATTAGCTGCCTTATATTTCTCTCCTTCTCCCTCCCTTTTTCTTACAAGCCTTTAAGGGCTCGCTTGCGCATTGTTCGCACATAATTGATGCGCCACCCGCGCTCACTATACCTGGGGGCTTCTTTATCAGAAGCTTATATACACGGGCCTCATGCTCAACACATGTGTGACACTTCTGCATGAACCTTTTATTCACCATTATATGCATCGATATGACTTAAGTTTTGGCCAAGCTGGGTTGCCTGGCTCCTGTGCTTACCCCTACGTTCCCGATTGTTCGGCTAGGTGGTAAAGGGAGCACCTCTGCGATTGTTACTGCCGGGTCAGCCGGATGTGTACCTTAGACTGGGTGAAGCCGAAAGCTAGCATTCTTAAGGGAATATTCGGTCGGTGAACTAAAAGATGATTTTTCACTTGTTTATTTATCTGCCCCCAGATGCTTTTCTGCTTTTTTTCGCAGTCCGGACATGCACTTTAGGGCATGCCTCCCAGGGAAAGGAACCCCTAACGGAACTATTCTCCCTGGAAGATATTTCTTACTAACCATGTAATATAACATAACTAGTTAGGCACTTGTCTGCTAAAGCACTTATGACCCCTACGGCTGGTCTCCACGCATGCCCCGGTTCTTAAATAACCGAGAGGGTATTCGGACACACTTCGGACTATCGGGTCCAGAGGTTGAACTGAAAAGGTCCGCAATGACAAATGATCTACAATCCGGCTAGAAGGCATTTTACATGTCATTTTAAATTACATAGTCAACTTGACTAGGTATATTCTTCTTCAATACCATCCAACAGGCTGTCCAATTTACAGTCCTATTGGGAATACTTGGCAGCCAGCTCTACCTGGTCGTACACTAAACTGACAGGGATCTCCTTCCCGTCGGGCCCCACAGGTCCGACCTCGGCCGTGTGGTTTGGGTCAGCCTTCATGTACCGCGTCTTCACCATGGCCCAGGCCTCCCTGGCGCCTTGACGGCAGGCCGAAATCTTCCATAATCGGAAGCGCTGCCGCGCTCCCTTTAGCTTCTCTGCAAGCTCTCCAAGGCCTTCGGGCATGGAGAGGGATGGCCACAAGGACTGGACGACGCCTCGCATCGCTTGCCGAACTCATTCGTGCAGTTGCGATAGCTCGGGAAGAAGGTCACCCGTAGAACCGGGCATTTCCTCCGTAGGCCAACCTGTCAGCATACCTACAGACATAACTCTGTCAATCGACTTCCTCGTCGAACTCTTTTTCGAAGATTCGCTCAAGCACTTACTAAAAATGTCGCGTCGAAGTCGCCGATTCTCCTTCACGGAATCTGACAGCTGAGCACGAACATCCTTTAGTTCCTCGCCCAGCTGGGTATTGGCATCTTGAAGCTTGTTCTTCTCTTGCCTCACCCACGTAAGCACGCTCTCGCCGGCCTTTAACTGGCGTAAGAGTTGTTGCTTGTCCGGATCCACTCCGGCCCCATCTGTGTTGTTATTGTCAGAATTGCACACGTGCCGCACTTCACAACACGCTTATCTTTCAAAGCATATATTACCTGAGGGGTCCCCTTGGCATTTTCTATGGCGGTTAGTGCGGCCTTAAGTTGGGCTTTGCACTCTTCCAGCTCCTGGGACAGTTGTGTATTCTTTTTTGTAAGATCCTGCATATCAAATGATCCTTAAATCAGTTATTTCAACTGTTTCAAGTCTCGGGGGCTACTGACATATATAACCATCAGATTTACTCACCCATATGTCTTTTACATACTGCTCTATGGCTCTGGCTAGACCACTTTGAGAGGCACGGAGGTACACATCTCTTGTATTAAAGGCGTCCAACGCCTCTTGGGACAAACATGCGTCGCGAAGAACAGTCTGACGACGCCTGTGGTTCATGGCACTCTCCACCTCTGAATTGGTGGCAGATAGCCCGTCCATGTCCTCTGTCGGAGGAGCGTCCGGTGCGCGCCCCATGTTCACCTCCGCTCCCGGACCCAGCCTTGAAGCCTGACCGGTGGATATAGTCTGGCGTGCGCTCTTCTTCGTGAAGAGAACATGAGCGTTAGTATGCCTTGAAGGCATGCACCCTGGGCATTAAAGTCGGATGTCGTACCGTTGCGCCGACGTCTTGATCGGATCCGCACTTCTTTTCAGCCTGCTGGGCCTTGATGGCCCTTGCTGGCTAGCCACCGCGGGCTTGGCCCTCCGCCTCAAGGATTTCTCCTACAAAAAACACCATTGGTATACGACGATAAAAAATAAGCACGGATGGATCCTCTTGAAAGTACTAAGACTTCGGTTTCGATTACCTGTGGGGCGGGAAGTAGACCGGGATAATCGGCCGTAATGGCCACTAAGGTGTTGTCCTTACTCATTTGATGAAACACCCCATCAATCAGCTCCACGCATAAGTCCGGGTCCTCTTGGAGGTCCGGGTCCAGGGATCATTTCGGGTCCTCGGGTTGAGGGGGAGGACTGTTTATCTCCTTTACAGTCTGGCGTAGCTCCTGCGTTAACATTGCTAGACTAAGTACTTAACTATGGGAATTTCAAAACGGACAGACAAGTAAAAGTGTTCGCTTACCCAGCTTGGAGGATTGTACATAGAGAATCCGCCCCGTGGGTTGACACGGAGGAATTCCTCCTCTTCTCCCTTATACAAAGCGGATAAGATCTTCGTTAGAGTGGCAGCCGAATCCGGCCCCTTGCGGCCGCACCGGGTGGCGTCGTCCTCCCCGTTGAAATCCCACATGGGGTGGCCTCTGTACTGAAGCGGCTGCACCCCCCGCGTAATGCATGTGGCCATGACTTCGATCATGGTCAGTCCGAAATGAGCTAACAACCTTATCTGGCTCATCAGGTGAAGGACGTCCAGATTAGGGGGTGTCCAGATGGCCGGACTATGACCTTTGGCCGGACTCCTAGATTATGAAGATACAAGATTGAAGACTTCGTCCCGTGTCCGGATAAGACTTTCCTTAGCATGGAAGGCAAGCTTGGCGATACGATATGTAGATCTCCTCCCATTGTAACCGACTTTGTGTAACCCTAGCCCTCTCCGGTGTCTATATAAGCCGGGGAGTTTTAGTCCGTAGGACGAACAACAATCATACCATAGGCTAGCTTCTAGGGTTTATCCTCTCTGATCTCGTGGTAGATCAACTCTTGTACTACCTATAGGACCTTGAAGTATGTCTAGAGGGGGGGTGATTAGACTACTTGACCAATTAAAAACTTAACCTTTTCCCAATTTTAGAGTTTGACAGATTTTAGCAACTTTGGACAAGTCAAGCAATCGTCACACAAATCAAGCAAGCATGCAAAGAGTATATAGGCAGCGGAAATTAAAGCATGCAACTTGCAAGAAAGTAAAGGGAAGGGTTTGGAGGATTCAAACGTAGTTGGAGACACGGATGTTCTTGGCGTGGTTTCGATAGGTAGTGCTATCGTACATCCACGTTGATGGAGACTTCAACCCACGAAGGGTAATGGTTGCGCGAGTCCACGGAGGGCTCCACCCACGAAGGGTCCACGAAGAAGCAACCTTGTCTATCCCACCATGGCCGTCGCCCACGAAGGACTTGCCTCACTAGCGGTAGATCTTCACGAAGTAGGCGATCTCCTTGCCCTTACAAACTCCTTGGTTCAACTCCACAATCTTTGTCGGAGGCTCCCAAGTGACACCTAGCCAATCTAGGAGACACCACTCTCCAAGAAGTAACAAATGGTGCGTTGATGATGAACTCCTTGCTCTTGTGCTTCAAATGATAGTCTCCCCAACACTCAACTCTCTCTCATAAGATTTGGATCTGGTGGAAAGAAGATTTGAGTGGAAAGCAACTTGGGGAAGGCTAGAGATCACGATTCATATGGTAGGAATGGAATATATTAGCCTCAACACATGAGTAGGTGGTTCTCTCTCAGAACTGGTAAGTTGGAAGTGTAGGTTTGTTCTGATGGCTCTCTCCATGAATGAAGAGGAGGTGGAGGGGTATATATAGCCTCCACACAAAATCTAACCGTTACACACAATTTACCAATCTCGGTGGGACCGAATCAACAAACTCGGTCAGACCGATTTAGTAAACCTAGTGACCGTTAGGATTTTTGGTGGGACCGAAATGCAACTCGGTAGGACCGATATGATTAGGGTTAGGGCATAACGTAATCTCGGTGAGACCGATTACACAAACTCGGTAGGACCAATTTTGGTAATTAGCTAACCAGAGAGTTGGTCAGGTAAACTCGGTGGGACCGATTTGCTCTTTTCGGTGAGACCAAAATGTTACAAAAGGGAAACAGAGAGTTTACATTGCAATCTCGGTGGGACCGATTGCTCACTTCGGTTAGACCGAAACGTTACGAAGGGAAACAGAGATATTACAATCCCATCTCGGTGAGACCGAGATCCCTATCGGTGAGATCGATTTGCCTAGGGTTTGTGGCAGTGGCTATGACATTTGAACTCGGTGGCGCCATATAGAAAGAATCGGTGTGACCGATTTTGGCTTTAGGTTTAGGTCATATGTGGATGTGAGAAAGTAGTTGAGGGTTTTGGAGCATATCACTAAGCAAATGAAGCAAGAGGCTCATTAAGCAACACCTCATCCCTCCTTGATAGTATTGGCTTTTCCTATATACTCAATGTGATCTTGGATCACTGAAATATAAAATGAAGAGTCTTGAGCTTTTGAGCTTGAGCCAATCCTTTGTCCTTGATATTTTGAGGGATCCACTTTCATCATCCATGACATGCCATTCATTGAGCTTTCCTGAAATATATGTCTTGGAATAGCATGAGCTGAATGAGCTATATGTTGTTATGGATTACCAAAACCACCTAGGGATAGTTGCACTTTCAATCTCCCCCTTTTTGGTAATTGATGACAACATATAGATCAAAGCTTCGACATATGATAATAAGATTGAAAAACATCGTCGCTTTGAGAAGTATGTGATAAGCAAGAGCTCCCCCTAAATTTGTGCATAGTATAAGATTTGCTTTGGACTGCAAATGCACAAGGAAATAGGCTCATGGTTTACTCTTCCATGTCACATACATCTTGGTGGAGCGCTCAAAATAATAAAGATTGAATACATGCACTCATCACCAAGCAAAGTGAATGATCATATAAGGATAGGTAAGATAATAACATATAATCAAGCATAAGTGTAGCTTATGATCAAACACATGATCATCAATGTCTCACAGGTAATGCATAGTATCTCAAGCAATCAAAAGCAAACAAGTTACCAAGAAAGACAAGAGAGAACAAAAAACAGCAAATCTCTCTCTCGAAGCCTATGATCTATACATTTTTCTCCCCCTTTGGCAACAAGTTACCAAAAAGTTCATAGAAAATGCATAGTGATAGATCGTCTCTTAGGCTTGGTCTTCAGTTGGTGGTGGAGTCCGGATAACTCCAAGAATGAAGGCTTCAGTTGATGTAGAGGGAGCTGGAGGAGTTGGTGCTGGAGCTGGTTGCCCTGGAGCTGTAGGAGTTGTAGCTGGTGCAGATGATGTACCTCTTATGTCTGACACAGGCACTATAGCTGACATCTGAGCTCTAGGCACTCTGGCAAATGCATCTGTGGTTGTCTTGCCCTTCCTCTCCTGTATGTCATCCTGCAGCTGCTCCACAACTGACTGAATCTCAGTTACTTTGACATCAAGATCATAGAATTTTTGTTCCATGATCCTTTCCAGGCTCTCCTGGTTTTGAGTTAGGGTGGCCAACCCCTTCTCAATCCTCAGTGTTGATGCTATCAAGTAACCAAGCTGCTCCTATTTGTTCTTCAAGAAATACTCAGATGCCTCCTCTTGAGTTGGCATCTTGGCAGCCTTCTCTTTCCTTCCTTTCTCCTTCTTCTCTTGAGCTTGCACTGATGATGGATCATTCTCATTCATGACAACTTGATTGTCCTCAAAGTATGGATAGAGAGGAAAATGTTCCTTATCCAACTGATACTTTCCTGTGCCCATCTTTGAGTTTATCAACTCCTGAACCTGTGGGGCATATCCACAACTTCTCTTCTGATATGCTGCAGTCCTCTTAATGGTTTCTACCATAAGGCTCATGACCTTGAATTTTTGGGGCACATCAAAAATGTGAAGCATGTTAATTGCATGCCCTCTTATCATGTTGTGGTCACCTGATTTGGGCAAAAGAGTGTGCCTTAAGATCCAGTTGATCGTAGGCAGCCCTGACAGAAGAAAATGGACTGACCCAAATGAGAAAGTCTCAAGGGCTTTGTCTGGGATCTCTTTGTACATATGTGACATATAATTGTGTCCCATCTTCTTCTTGGCATATATATCAAAATCATCTTCACTCTCCTTTGGGGCATTGATCAGATTTGCCCATTCCTCTATGTTTGACTGATATCTTGTTCCTTCAGACATCCAAACTATCCTGCCATCTGGATAGAAGTGTGCTGTGGAGTAGAATTGCATAATGAGTTCATCATTCCAGTTGGTGAGCTTCTGCCCAACAAAATCTGCAACTCCACAAGCAATGAAACTATCTTGCACTCCAGGATAGTGTTCTTCATTTTCCTTTATGTAGGTCCAGTCGACCCATCTCATATCACACACTATAGGCTTCTTGTCCAATAAGATTGTCTCATAGAAGTCCTACTGCTCCTTGGTGTGGAACCTGTAATCTACAGTAGTCCTTCTCCCGGTGGCATATGGATCAGACAATCTCCATAGCCTCAACCCTGAGTCTTTCCTGATCTTCATGTTCTCAGCCACAGGATGAGCATCATTGTGGTCTGGAATCTTGGGTTTGAGCTTTCTTAGGACATGCCCTTCTTCATCTTCCTCAGCAGCAACCTCATGCATTAGGGCCTTGTTCTTTTTAGCTGCTGGTATACTCCTGGTATTTCTCTTTGGTGCAATCTTGGGCTTGGGGACAGCTTTGGGTGCTTCTTTGGGCTTTGATGTTGCAGCCCTTGACTTTATTGCATCACCCATAAGCTTCTGTGCCTTTGGTGCTGGTGCAGCAACCTCTTCTTCCTCTTCCATCATGGAAGGTTGACCAACATCTCTGGCCATGGTCTTCTTGACCCTTTCCTTCCTTTTCTTTCCTTCTACAGCTGGCTCTTCAGGCATCTCAGGTACGTGAGTTGATGCTCTGGCTTTAGAGATTGGCTGTCTTCCTGCTGGCCTTTTGATTTTCATGCCTGGCTTTACTGCAGTTGAACTGAGCACCTTCTTGAGCACTACCTTCTTGGAAGTAGCCTCATCTTCTGCTGCCACATAGTCCTCATCCTCTGAGTCTGAGGTTCTCTTCCTTCTAGCTCTTGTGGCTGCTCTGAGCAAATTGCTTGGAGTGCTTCTGCTCCGTTCATCTGAAGTACTTGAGGGACTAGTGCCCTCACTCATGTGAATCTGCTCTTCTTCCCTGTTCTGACTATCACTATGGTCTGACATGCTGCAAATCACTGACTGTTGACCCTGTGAATAGTTATAGTTGAGAAGAGTGGATGAGCATCACAAAATGCAGAGATTTTTGCAAAAAAAAATGATTTAAAAACTTAGTTTTAGTTTCCACAGAAAGCATTTCGGATCTACCGATTTTCAAACTCGGTGATACCGAAGCAGTTTTGGAACCTAAACTAGTGATCTCGGTCAGACCGAGTCACAGTTCGGTGGCACCGAGACTGCTAGGGTTTCACAAAGTTCACAAATCGGTCACACCGATTTGTAGTTCTCGGTCAGACCGAGACTTACTAGTGCAATGGCGTTAGCCAGATCGGTGGGACTGAGTTTTTCAACTCGGTGGGTCCGAGATGGTTTCGGCGGAAACCTAACCCTAAATTTTCGAATCACATCTATTCTAAGGATCTCATTGGCTGGATAGGAGTGTTTCAATCGTGGCAAGGTGCATTACAAACACAATGTGCTGAGAATCAGATGAGGAAAGCACTGTGATCGAGTTCATACCCTAGTTCGGTGGTGAACTCGCTACGGCGGCAACGGCGGAGAAGAAATCTGTTGACGACGGCGGAGACCAGCGACAGGAGGCGGCTGGCGACGAAGTCGACGATCCGTAGACCTAGTAGGCAGAGCGAGCTACGCGCGGGTGAAGGGGTTTGGAGGAATTTCCAAATTTTTGCCCGTGTCTATATATAGCCCGACACTGTCGGTGTGACCGAGTTGATCAACTCGGTGGCACCGAGATGCACAACTGTTAACAGTTACAGCAACTCGGTGTGACCGAAAAGTTCAAATCAGTTGCACCAAGATTGAAAACCTAGATCGGCTTAGTGATCTCGGTGGGACCGAAATGGAGGAATCAGTCAGACCGAGAATCACAAAGAAGTTTTGGAAGTTTAAGTCTATGACGAATCGGGGACTCCGTGTGCTCCTCACACAGAGTGGTTCGAACCTGACTTGATCAAATTTTGTGATGTAGCATGAATAGAGTTTGAGACGAGAAAAGCATAGATAGCTAGAGAAGGTTCTTAGGCATTCTTGTCCATCCACTTGGCCAAAGAAAAAGGAAACCAATCAATCAAAACAACAAGTGGATGTCCTCGAATGAGTAAAATATGCAACCAGCATGCTCACACAATAAAGTGACAAATGAAATATGTGGCAAAGCATGCACAACCAATTCTAGCATCTATCAAACAATTGGCGATGACTAGGTCATCTATATATGAGTATATTGACTTAGGAGTCAAATGAGAACATTTGATAATAGGTCATACTCATCGTTTAAGCTCAAGTGAGGTTACCACTTTTACATAATGCATTGATGTGTTCACATCATTAGAGTTGCTTTGACTCAATTCTTAGAGTTAAGCTCCCCCTAGATGTGAGATCCCCCCTTAGAGGGATGAACTAAACCTTGGGTTTTGTCGATGATGACTTCATGTAGGTGTTGAAGATGTGGATGCTCAATGTTGATGTATGTCTTATGGAGCAATCCTTTGGAGTGAGTTGCACTTTCAATACCTACACGGGTTAGTCCCACAAGGAACAAAACAAGAGTATCCATAGACATAGAGTGATGCACACACAAGATTATGTCCATGAAATCATTTGGTTACCTTGTCCCTTGCCTTACCAACATGAGGGTTTGTGACTCCTTGAACTAGTGCAAGATGTGGAGGTTGATTGCACTTGTTCTTGCCATAAAGATATGAGTGAAGAATGTTGGCGGAGTCACCCTCAAGAACTCTCTAGTTCTTCTTCTTCGGGGTCCACATCATCTTGATGGGAATCCTTGGAGTTGTAGTTGTACTTGATGAAGTAGAACTTGACGTAGTCTTGGGAACCCACTTGACCAAGGCCTTAGGTGCTTCTTCAAATGCATCAATCTCCTCTTGAAGCTTGTCCTTGCCTTTATGGTCTTGTGGTGGAAGATCATCTTGAGCTTGTGTTCCCTTGAAAGAAGTAGGATCATACTTCTCTTGTTGAGGAACAAACTTCGTCTTGGGGTATTGATCTTCTTCCCACTCAACTCCATTGGCATTGAACTTTCGTTCAAAACCAACACCTTGATTCTTCCGGTGCCTTCCTTGCTTGCGTACAATTTCCTTGAATTGCTTACTCCCGGCAAGGCTCTTATATACACCTTTCTCTATAATTCCCTTCAATAAGCTATTTTCTTGCTCAAGTGTAACTTGGCTAAGAGAATCATTAGTGGAGTCAAGAGAACTACTAGAAGCAACAATATTGGATTTAGCATAGTTATTGTTACTACTAGAGGAAGAATCTTTCTTGTTCTTGTTACTAGACTTGACTTGAGGCATGTAAGTAGATAAGAGTAAACGCTTGGCAATATAAGAAGAACTTTTCTTGCGAAGATCATCATTGATTGCCTTTAAGAACTCATGTTCTTGCTCAAGATTGAGCTTTTCAAAGCGTAAATTCTCATGAGCCCTTAAAAGTTCTCGATGATTTTCGAAGATAGTTTCATGAGCTAACTTAAGAGTGTTTAGTTCTTTAGTTAGAAGCTCAATCTTCTCCTTATCATTGTCATTCGTTTTATCTTGTTTAGCATGATTAATTGATGTTTCATCATAGTATTCATCACTAGAGTTGTCAATAAGTAAATCATCATCACCTAGCAAGTCATCTTCATCACTATTGAAATCAACATACTCGGGATGTGTTACCTTTGGACCTTTGGCCATGAAGCATCTTCCAATTCCTTCATTTGGTGAGTCAAATATGTCGTAGGAGTTGGTTGACACAAGTGCTAGACCGGCAACACCTTCATCTTGAGTATGTTCAGAGTCGGAGTGATAGCTTCTCTCGGAGTGATGTTCAGATTTAGAGCCGGATACCCCATTCACCAACATGAGCTTGATGTCTTCGTTTTGTGTAGCTCTTTGATGACTTGTCCTTCCTTTCCGAATCTTTGCTTCTCCGTGAGGGTCTTCGTTCATAACGATCATCTCTACTCCTTCTATCTCTTGGTGGTGATTCTTCTCTTCTACTTCTTATTTTTGGAGAATCTTCTCTTCTTTTGTAGGGTGCCATACACTCATTGGAACAGTGTCCAGGTCTCCCACAATTGTAGCAGTTGCGCTCTCGACTAGAAGATCTTTTGTCATTGTAGGACCTTGACTTAGAGCTTCTTTCTTTGCTTCTACTCTTGTAGAATTTGTTGAAATTCTTCACCATTAAGCTCAATTCTTCATTGAAGGTTTGTTTCTCACTTGATGATGTGGGGGCTTCACATGAGGCTTTGTAAGCACCACTTGACTTGTTTTGAAGTTCCTCCTTATCCTTGAGTGACATCTCATGAGCAACAATTCTACCAATGACCTCCGTTGGCTTGAGATTCTTGTAATTGGGCATCATTTGAATCAATGTGCACACGGTATCATATTTTCCATCCAATGCTCTTAGGATCTTCTTGATGATGAATCTGTCGGTCATCTCTTCACTCCCTAAGCCAGCAGCCTCATTTGTGATAAGAGCAAGCCTAGAGTACATTTCAGCGACACCTTCACCATCCTTCATTTTGAACTTGTCAAGCTGACTTTGGAGCAAATCCAACTTGGATTCCTTGACGAGTCGGTACCTTCATGCATATCAATCAATGTGTCCCAAATTTCCTTTGCATTCTCAAGACGGCTGATTTTGTTGAACTCTTCGGGGCACAATCCATTGAAGATGATATCACAAGCTTGAGCGTTGTATTGCAGCATCTTCAATTCTTCCGCATTAGCTTCACGGTTCGGCTCTCTCCCATCAAAGAATTCACCTTGCAAGCCAATACAAATAATAGCCCAAACGGCGGGGTTATGTCCGACAATATCCATTTTCATCTTATGCTTCCAACTAGCAAAATTAGTTCCATCAAAGTAAGGACCTCTACGGTGATAATTTCCCTCGCTAGACGCCATACTCTCCTAGGTTGTGAAACCAAGGCTATGACCACCAAAAGCTATGGAAATCAAAGCAAATGGAGACCAAGGCTCTGATACCACTTGTAGGACCTTGAAGTATGTCTAGAGGGGGGTGATTAGACTACTTGACCAATTAAAAACTTAACCTTTTCCCAATTTTAGAGTTTGACAGATTTTAGCAACTTTGGACAAGTCAAGCAATCATCACACAAATCAAGCAAGCATGCAAAGAGTATATAGGCAACGGAAATTAAAGCATGCAACTTGCAAGAAAGTAAAGGGAAGGGTTTGGAGGATTCAAACGCAGTTGGAGTCACAGATGTTTTTGGCGTGGTTCCGATAGGTGGTGCTATCGTACATCCACGTTGATGGAGACTTCAACCCACGAAGGGTAACGGTTGCGCGAGTCCACGGAGGGCTCCACCCATGAAGGGTCCACGAAGAAGCAACCTTGTCTATCCCACCATGGTTGTCGCCCACGAAGGACTTACCTCACTAGCGATAGATCTTCACGTAGTAGGCGATCTCCTTGCCCTTACAAACTCCTTGGTTCAACTCCACAATCTTTGTCGGAGGCTCCCAAGTGACACCTAGCCAATCTAGGAGACACCACTCTCCAAGAAGTAACAAATGGTGCGTTGATGATGAACTCCTTGCTCTTGTGCTTCAAATGATAGTCTCCCCAACACTCAACTCTCTCTCTCTCATAAGATTTGGATCTGGTGGAAAGAAGATTTGAGTGGAAAGCAACTTGGGGAAGGCTAGAGATCAAGATTCATATGGTAGGAATGGAATATCTTGGCCTCAACACATGAGTAGGTGGTTCTCTCTCAGAACTGGTAAGTTGGAAGTGTAGGTTTGTTTTGATGGCTCTCTCCACGAATGAACACTAGTAGAAAAACACCTAATAGTCCTGGTTCGTAAGGGCCTTTAGTCCCGGTTCATGAACCGGGACTAATGGGTCGTTACTAATACCTCCACCCATTAGTCCCGGTTCTAACACGAACCGGGACCAATGTGCCTCCACGTGGCCCTGTGCGCCGAGCCCAGTCAGGGGGCCTTTGGTCCCGGTTGGTGGCACCAACCGGGACCAAAAGTCCATGTTTTTTTTAGAAAAGTGGCTGCTTTAGGGGTTTTGGGGGTTATTTTTAGGTTGTTATTAGCTAGCTAATAGAGAGAAGTGTCCTCTCTTATATCTTCGTCCTTGGTTTACCAACGCTGCTGCTATATATGTTCATTTCACCTGCTGATATAATAACTCATGCATGCTCACATCATACATCATCATATATAATAACAAGTCCTACTAATCATGCATCATCATACAACTTCTACTCGTTATTAATAATAAGTCATACGATCATCATCCTCATAGTCATCGAACCCAACCCTACATAATTGTTCTTAGCACATGATCATCAGTGTCAGGTAGGACATGACCTAAACACCCTTAAGGTAAAATAGTATAAAACAATATAGACCCTGACTCTCCATTATGAAGAATGGCGATCATCCTATCTCCAATTCTTGCCCTTTGCTGATTTTTGCTTCCAAGAAGCTCCTTACGACTCTCCATACATTTTTTCCATTCTTTGATTGTCATGTCTCCACTTCTTTTAGAAACCCGGTATGGAGAGTTCAGATTCGTAGGAAGACCTGATTGTATGTTCAAAACATGAAGGCTACCGTGCGTATACATCAGATGAGGCACACAATCATTCGGGATTATCTATTGAAAAACATAGTAATAACTTCGTAGTTAGCAATGATGTACTAGTTTTAGAAGTGTGCAAAAAGATGCACGGATGTCGTAATAGTAAAAAATCTTACCAGGGTATCTCCATGGTAGTTATCGTAGTTCAACACGTGCACTAGTGGCACGTATTGACCATAATGTTGAGGAGTTTGATTGTAGATATTGTAATTCTCAAGATCAGTACAAAATGCAACCAGATGATTTTTCTCCTGATAAGTTAATTCGGAGCCTTCGGTGTAGTAGGTTCTGTCTACCATCTTCCGCACATTCTTTGAAGAATGAAAATAAGTTGTCAATGGAAATAAGTTGTCAACTATTTTGAAATAAATAATATAAATTACTTAATAACTATGTTAAGCTCACATGGGGGAAGAATTGGAGGTGTATCCACAAGGACGAAAATCGAAGGTCTCTCTTGCGCGATTGTAGGATCACCAAGATCCATGGTGACAAGCATACTCTCATCAAAACCATATATCTTGCAAAGTGCTTCCCAGTTTTTGCAACCAAAATGGGTTACACTCTGAGCATTGTACAGCTTTACTTGAAAATCCACACCATGATGGGTACTTAGGATAATTTTTTTGGTTTCCATACTTTCATGGTCTTCACAACCCATCCTCTCCAAGACATGGCGTCTTGCAAAGCATGAGATAAGCTAGTCGAATTGGAAAAGATGAAAAATACACGTTAAAATAGTTGAGTCGTGCTTAATTACAAAAAAAACTATTATCGTCGTTGCATACCGTATGAACATCGAAGGTCTCCTCGAGCTTAATGCTGAAGCGCCGATCTTCGTCCAGCTCAATGAACCTGTCGCACATACCTCGGTCGTCGTGGCACCAGTCGCACTCCCCCAGGCGGTTTTCATCGTCCGAGTATGACATTTCCGGCCTAAGTTCATAATTCAAATATTAAATATATGTACTAAAAAACCTAAATTATATCATTATTATTAATCATAGGTTGACTATCGGTGATGGTACGTAGCTCCTCCTTTCATTCCCGAGTGCATTATTACAACAAATTGTCTAGCACACAGGAATGAAGGAGAAGCTACCCCCACGATGGCGTGGATGATGGAGGGGGCTCCTAGATTTCTACATAGAGTGCTCTTCAATTTTAGCATTCAAAGTAGGAGTACTTTTCCAATATGAGCATTCAATAAGCAAAACCAAATCGTAAAATAAAGTAGTATTCAAATTAGCATGCATTCAATTATAACCAAAAGTACATCATCTCTTATGTCCGTACATCGTCGAATACTCCTCGAATACTATCATACATATAGCATCGCTAATTAATACAGCTAGAACCATAGCGCCCGACGGGTATCGTCACGGGCGGTGGACACCCAAAGATAAGGAACGATCACAGGACCATAGCTCCAGTGAGATCCCTGAAGAACCTGCCAGGTATTGTCGAACCTGCCCTCCAACGCAACCATGTAGCGACGGACGTGCTCGTCCTCCTCGCTGACACGGTGACATACCACCTCCGCGGTGTCCAGATGCCTCGGCACCGTCACTGGCCCACGCGACCGCCACCAAACAAGGATCGGGTCAACAACGGGCTGCCTCCTCACCAACCTACGTCCCCCAGAAGGTAGCACCTCCCAATACCAGCCCGGCGGAGCCCAGTCCCGAACATGGCCCTGATCAAGCAGGCCTCCACCGCCGAGTCGACGACGACGAGGATGCGGGATAGGCATCGCCGACGTCTATGCGGGAACTACGTACTTCTATATATAGTTAAATAAAGTAGTTTTATTAATTAAATCAACTCTCTAGTTCAACTACTAAGCACTTACTATAAATAAATAAAGTAGCACTTACTATAAATAAATAAAGTAGCACTTACTATAAATAAATAAAGTAGCACTTACTACAAACTACTTCTATATATAGTTAAATAAGGTAGTTTTATTAATTAAATCAACTATCTAGTTCAACTACTAAGCACTTACTATAAATAAATAAAGTAGTACTTACTAAAAACAAAGTAGCACTTACTATAAATAAATAAAGTAGCACTTACTATAAATAAATAAAGTAGCACTTACTACAAACTACTTCTATATATAGTAAAATAAATTAGTTTATTAAATCAACTAGCTAGTTCAACTATATATGAA
>NC_041387.1:114358472-114359129 GCF_002162155.2 Triticum dicoccoides | reverse complement strand
CAAATTAATTACACAAAAAAAATCTATTAACAGAAAAAAAAATCTAACACAATATGAACAAATTAATTACACAATCTAAATTAACATACTATGAACTACATATCTAAATTACTACACATCTAATCTAACAAAAAAATCTAAAAAAAATCTAACACAATATGAACAAATTAATTACACAAAAAAATCTATTAACAGAAAAAAATCTAACACAATATGAACAAATTAATTACACAAAAAAATCTATTAACAAAAAAAAGTCTAACACAATATGAACAAATTAATTACACAATCTAAGTTAACATACTATGAACTACATATCTAAATTACTACACATCTAATCTAACAAAAAAATCTAAAAGAAATCATAAAAAGTTGCTCACGGCGAGGTCGAAGTCAACGGCGATGGCGAGGTGCGGCGCGGGGCGGCGACGGTGTCGTGGCGGGGCGGGGCGGCGACGGCGTCGGGGCGGCAGGCGACGGCACGCGGCGTCGGGAGATCGAGGAAGAGGAGAGATCAAAGTGGGGATGCGGTTCTGAAATTTTTCTTATATAGCAAAGTCTTTGGTCCCGGTTTGTGGCTCCAACCGGGACCAATGCACCCTGTAGTCCCGGTTGGTAGCACCAACCGGGACCAAAGGCCGCTTTTCAGCCCCCCCA
>NC_041387.1:114338751-114358401 GCF_002162155.2 Triticum dicoccoides | reverse complement strand
TGGGAGATCGAGGAGGAGGAGAGATCGAAGTGGGGATGCGGTTCTGAAATTTTCTTTATATAGCAAAGTCTTTGGTCCTGGTTGGTGGCTCCAACCGGGACTAATGGCCCCTTTAGTCCTGGTTGGTGGCTCCAACCGGGACTAATGGCCCCTTTAGTCCCGGTTGGTAGCACCAACCGGGACCAAAGGCCTCTTTTCAGCAGCCCAAAGGGCGGGATGCAGAGGGCTTTGGTCCCGGTTGGTGCCACCACCCGGGACTAAAGGGGGGGAATTGGTCCCGGTTGGTGCCACCACCCGGGACTAAAGAGGGGCATTGGTCCCGGTTGGAGCCACCAACCGGTACCAATGGACCCATTTAATTACTTATTTATTTTCTGCGGCTATTTTTTAGTTGATTTTTTCTGCAACTGTTTTTTTAGTCCCACCTCGCCAAGCGAGAGGCACTCGCAGCTATTTATAAGCCCTGAGTGCAAAGACGATGAAGAAGAGGCTCAATGCTCACCTGCACGTTGGTTCGCTTCAAGCCTTGAGGAATAGGGTAGACTGCACGGAGCTTTGTGCAGTGTAGTTTACACTATTCCGAAAGGCTTGAAGCGAATTAACTAGCATTGTGCCTCTTATTTATTTTTAATGACTTATTACCACACAGAAAAAAATAGAAAAAAATAAATATAGCAGAAAAGAAAAAAACTATATAAAAAACTACTCAGAAATAAATAGAAGAAAAAATAGTTGTGATTAACTTTACTAAAAAATGAGCATAGATGCTTATTTTTAATGACTTATTACCACACAGAAATAAATAGAAAAGAAAAAATATAGCAGAAAAGAAAAAATATATAAAAAACTACTCAAAAATAAATAGAAGAAAAAATAGTTGTGATTAACTTTACTAAAATCTTTTTTATTTTTAATGACTTATTACAACTCAGAAATAAATAGAAAAAAATAAATATAGCAGAAAAGAAAAAAACTATATAAAAACTACTCAGAAATAAATAGAAGAAAAAATAGTTGTGATTAACTTTACTAAAAAATGAGCATAGATGCGCTTATAGAGAAAATTCAACCTAAATTCATAATAAATTTCTACTAACTTCAGAGAAATTCAGTATGAATTTAGATCAAATTTCCTGTATAAGGGCATCTATTTTCATTTTGAGAGGAGCTCAACAAGTCAGAGAGGGAGGGGCTTATAAACCGGTGTGAGCCCCCTTCGGTTGGCGAGGTGGGACTAAACTCTGGCCGCAACGAGGACCAACCCTTTAGTCTCGGTTGGTGGTATGAACCGGGACTAATGGGCGGCCTTTGGTCCCGGTTCATGCCTCCAACCGGGACCAATAGTGGTGCGCCAGGAGCGAGGACCATTGGTCTCGGTTCGTCCCACCAACCGGGACCAAAAGGTCCAGACGAACCGGGACCAATGGCCCACGTGGCCCGGCCGGCCCCCGGGGCTCACGAACCGGGTCCAATGCCCCCATTGGTCCCGGTTCTGGATTGAACCGAGACTAATGGGCCGACCCAGCCTGGACCAATGCCCCCTTTTCTACTAGTGGAAGAGGAGGTGGAGGGGTATATATAGCCTCCACACAAAATCTAACCGTTACACACAATTTACCAATCTCGGTGGGACCGAATCAACAAACTCGGTCAAACCGATTTAGTAAACCTAGTGACCGTTAGGATTTTCGGTGGGACAGAAATGCAACTCGGTAGGACCGATATGATTAGGGTTAGGGCACAAGGTAATCTCAATGAGACCAATTACACAAACTCGGTAGGACCAATTTTGGTAATTAGCTAACCAGAGAGTTGGTCAGGTAAACTCGATGGGCCCAATTTTCTCTTTTCGGTGAGACCGAAATGTTACAAAAGGGAAACCGAGAGTTTACATTGCAATCTCGGTGGGACCGATCGCTCACTTCGGTTAGATCAAAACGTTACGAAGGGAAACAGAGAGATTACAATCCCATCTCGGTGAGACCGAGATCCCTGTTGGTGAGACCGATTTGCCTAGGGTTTGTGGCAGTGGCTATGACATCTGAACTCGGTAGTGCCGGATAGAAAGAATCGGTGTGACCGATTTTGGCTTTAGGTTTAGGTCATTTGTGGATGTGAGAAAGTAGTTGAGGGTTTTGGAGCATATCACTAAGCAAATGAAGCAAGAGGCTCATTAAGCAACACCTCATCCCTCCTTGATAGTATTGGCTTTTCCTATAGACTCAATGTGATCGTGGATCACTGAAATATAAAATGAAGAGTCTTGAGCTTTTGAGCTTGAGCCAATCCTTTGTCCTTGATATTTTGAGGGATCCACTTTCATCATCCATGCCATGCCATTCATTGAGCTTTCCTGAAATATATGTCTTGGAATAGCATTAGCTCAATGATCTATATGTTGTTAGAATTACCAAAACCACCTAGGGATAGTTGCACTTTCACTACCCATATCATCAATATTAATCAAGCAGGAGTAGGGTTTTACCTCCATCGAGAGGGCCCAAACCTGGGTAAAAACATCATGTCCCTTTGTCTCCTGTTACCATCCGCCTAGACGCACAGTTCGGGACCCCCTACCCGAGATCCACCGGTTTTGATACCGACAGCTAGGATCTGATTAACATGTGGGTTTGGGAAGTAGATGATGAGGTAGAACCTATTGCCCTTTTATTATCAAACCTTTGGGAGTTACTTCTACGTTATGCTCAGAATTGTTATGCTATGCTCGTAGACGTGGATTGGGTGAGTGTATCCATGAAAGATGTGAGTATTGTTAATTAATGGTTAATTTAAGGTGGCTACTTAAATACACATCTGGGTGGATTGGTTGCGGGCACCTGGAGAAGCCAGTGTTGTCCTAGGATATCTCAGAGTACCCGTGTGACCATCCTACGGTTCGCCACCTAGGCTCAAAGGGGTCATAAGATATTTCATGCTAGAAACTTCCGTGTGTAGTCACAAGCTATTATGGGCTCTAGCATAGTTGAGTAGGTTGCATGACCTCTTTCAGTGGTGGGATAGCAGATGTAGGGGAAAGTAGGTGTAACTGTCCATCCATAGTAAAGAGTTAATGTTTTTGAAAGACTGTGTTTCGGCCATTCGTTTCTCAAACACCATGTAGTGCGAGAAATCTAACATAGGAGATCGAGTCTTGTGGGGAAAAGTGCGCAAACTTGTGTAGAGTGTACAAACTAATCATGGTTAGCCGTGTCCCCGGTTATGGACGTCTTGAGTATCTGGTTCTTCGATTATCATGTTGATCTCATCACTCTAAATTAATTTGTTTGGGTTAAGTTGATATTGGTTAATTGGGATTGAGTTGGAGGAACCTTCTCAATGTTTAACAACCACCATGATAGTTAAATAAATTTATTCCTTTGATGTAGGGAAAATTGGCTTTATGCAAAAACTTTAACCATAGAGCTTTCCACCATCCATATATGCATGTAGTGATAGCATTTATTCTGTTCATTACTCTTTGTGTTACATTGCCAGCATATTCCATGTGCTGACCCGTTTCGAGCTGCAACATATCATGTTGCAGACTTTCAGACGACGAGTAAGGTGCCATAGGTCATTGTCATTCACTCAGCTATGCCATTGGAGTTGATGGACTCACTTTATCTTCCAAGCCTTCCACTGTTATCTTATTTAGATGGCCTTAAGCCGCATTATTGTAATAAGTTCTCTTTTGAGACATTCGATGTAATAATTGTGTGATTAAAACTCTGTTATAAATCCTCAAGTACTGTGCGTGTCAGCATTACTAATCCAGGGATGACACTGATGCATAGAGACTAGACTGTTTGAGGTCTGGTCGCTACAAGATGGTATCAGCGCACACGCTGACTGTAGGACACGACCACTAAGCTAAAACCATTGGTCACTCTTCTCTACTAATTTCTGACTCCTCTCCCTTTTCTACTCTATAGGATGGCGGACTCAAGGAACAAGTTCACACAACCGGATGAAGATACACCTTTTGGGCGACACTTGAAGGAAGTCACTAGGTACCTGAACATCGGAATACCAAGCTTCAGCGGGACCTACATCGCCACTTTACCAGAAGAGGAGTGTTGGATGATTCGAGTTCAAGTTCCAGGAAGGTCATTCATGCCAGTCACTGAGCCCATAGAGTTTTCCTTTGATGCACCAACCTGGAGTCTAGGAAAGAGCATGGCAGCCCACATCGCCATGGGACGCATTGGAGAAGTTTATCACAAGGATCTTAAGGATACTATCTACCAAATATGTGGGCGCCGAGATGAGCAATGGGAGATGATCAGCACCAGGAGGGACAGGTCCATTCCAGCTTTCATCCAGGAGTTAAACCAACACATTCGTCGCCAGGAGAACCAGATGTGCGCAGGCATGATAGATCAGAAGAAGGCAATCACCAGGATTACGGAGCTAGAGGAGGAACTCAAGTCTACACACAATGGATATGAGGAGGAAATTACGATACTAGTGGAGAAGAATGACGACCTGACAAGGAACCTAGGAGTATTCATGGGAGATCCCGCGCCAGGAGGAGATGACGACCATTCCAAGGACATTCGTTCGGAGGACTACATCATCATCGACGACACCAATTCTGATCCTGACGATAGTGATGATGACTATGTTGATGAAGCTGGAGCACATATCATGGGGTCTTCCACCGATCAAAACTTCTAGTCGACCACCATATCAGTAGTACTATTTCCCCATGTATATAGTATAGTCCGAGCACTTTTGTAACGATAGTTAGACCGATTGTATGCCCTTGTTTGAATTGATTCAAGTGATATTGATTGTGTTTGACTCATGTGCATATGTGTAGTGTTTTCCCATTAGACCTCATTCTATTCTGTTTTCTCACCTTTTCTAAACCCATTAGATGCCTTCGAGATATGACAATGGATTTGCTTTCCTACCGGAGCTCACTCAGTTGATCCAGCAACAGAATACCTTGATGTAGCTACTAGTTCAGAATCAGAACCAAGTCAACAACAACAACAACAACCCACCACCACCACCACCTGTTGATCACTTAGCCCGTTTCCTAAGGCTGAATCCGCCGGTGTTATCTAGTAGCACCGAGCCGATTGTTGCAGATGATTTGCTCCGCAAGATTGGAAGGGAGCTGACCACTGCAGGATGCACAAATGCGGAGCGAGTGCGTTTTGCCGTACATCAGCTTGATGGACCCGTAACATCATGGTGAGAGAATTTCACAGCCACTTACCCCATTGACACTGTTAGATGGGATCAATTTCAGCAGGCTTTCCGCACTGCCCATGTTTCAGCAGGAGCTATGAACATGAACAAGAGCGAGTTTCGCAACTTGCACCAAGGAGGATGCACAGTGGGCCAGTATGTGGATGAGTTTAGCAAGTTAGCACGCTATGCCCCTGATCTCGTAGCTACTGATGTTGCTAAGAAGGAGAAGTTTTTGGAAGGACTGAATGATGAGTTGATCATGCAATTGATGGTGGCAACCTTCAACAACTACCAGGAGTTGGTGGATAGAGCACTTATGATTAAAGGGAAGCAGAAGCAGATAGATAGCCGCAAGAGGAAGTATGGACAAGGAAGTACAATTCAGGAGCTCAGCAGAGGCCTCGTTTTACCCCGAACTCGGGAGGACACATTCACCATAACCATGGAGGCCATAATGCCAAGGAGGAAGTTCGCCTAACCATCATGGCCCCAACAATGGTAATGGGAATGGAGGAAGCAATGGCCAGAACCGTTCCAACCGAGCAACGCCCGCCAAGAAGGATCTAAGTCACATGACTTGTTTCAAGTGCGGGAAGAACGGACATTATATCACCGAGTGTTCTGAATCAAAGAATGGAAATGTCAATGGAAGCTCTGGGAAGAATCCCAACCCTTTCAACAGGGGACAAGTGAACCACGTTAGCATGGAGGAGGTTGAAGAGCAGCCAGATGCAGTTATAGGTAAGTTTTTGGTTAAGTCATATACTGCAATCGTTCTTTTTGATACTAGTGCATCGCATTCATACATATCAAGGGGATTCGTGGATAAGTATAAGTTGCCCACCAAAGTTCTTAGGACACCTATGTTAGTAAGCTCGCCGGGAGCGGAGCATATGGCAAGCCAAGGATGTTTTCAGATGCCATTGACCATAGGTAGGCATGTTTTCCCCTCAGATCTGATAATTCTGGAGTCGCAAGGATTGGATGTGATTTTGGGTATGGATAGGTTATCGATGTATGGAAGAAACATCGATTGCGCTAGTAAGTCAATTATGCTCACCACCCCAGAAGGAAGAAGGATCAAGTATGTATCCCGGTATGTGCTAAAGAGGGCTCAAGTTAATTCCTTATTAGGAGTTGTACAGGAGGAAGTACCAGTGGTGAAGGATTACCCCGACGTATTTCCGGATGAGTTGCCACGCATGCCACCGGATAGAGACATTGAGTTTTTGATTGAGATTTTGCCGGGCACAGGGCCAATATCTAAGAGACCATATCGGATGCCCGCAAAGGATTTGGAGGAAATTAAGAATCAGATTAAGGAGTTACTGGATAAAGGTTAAATTCGACTAAGTTCATCACCATGGGAAGCCCCAGTACTACTAGTGGAGAAGAAGGATGGATCGTTAAGGATGGTTGTTGATTATCATGTGTTGAATGAAGTGACGACCGAGAACAAGTACCTGATGACCCACAAGTATAGGGGATCTATCGTAGTCCTTTCGATAAGTAAGAGTGTCGAACCCAACGAGGAGCAGAAGGAAATGATAAGCGGTTTTCAGCAAGGTATTCTCTGCAAGTACTGAAATAAGTGGTAACGGATAGTTTTGTTATAAAATAAATCGTAACGAGCAACAAGTAACAAAAGTAAATAAAGTGCAGCAAGGTGGCCCAATCCTTTTTATAGCAAGGACAAGCCTGGACAAACTCTTATAATAGGAAAAGCGCTCCCGAGGACACATGGGAATATCGTCAAGCTAGTTTTCATCACGCTCATATGATTCGCGTTCGGTACTTTGATAATTTGATATGTGGGTGGACCGGTGCTTAGGTGCTGTTCTTACTTGAACAAGCATCCCACTTATGATTAACCTCTATTGCAAGCATACGCAACTACAACAAAAGTATTAAGGTAAACCTAACCATAGCATGAAACATATGGACCCAAATCAGCCCCTTACGAAGCAACGCATAAACTAGGGTTTAAGCTTCTGTCACTCTAGCAACCCATCATCTACTTATTACTTTCCAATGCCTTCCTCTAGGCCCAAATAATGGTGAAGTGTTATTTAGTCGACATTCACATAACACCACTAGAGGCTAGACAACATACATCTTATCAAAATATCGAACGAATACCAAATTCACATGACTAGTAATAGCAAGACTCCTCCCTTGTCCTCAGGAACAAACGTAACTACTCACAAAGCATATTCATGTTCATAATCAGAGGGGTAATAATGTGCATAAAGGATCTGAACATATGATCTTCCACCAAATAAACCAACTAGCATCAACTACAAGGAGTAGTCAACTCTACTAGAAACCTACTAGCACCAATCCCAGACTTGGAGACAAGAATTGGATACAAGAGATGAACTAGGGTTTGGAGATGAGATGGTGCTGGTGAAGATGTTGATGGAGATTTCCCTCTCCCGATGAGAGGAGCGTTGGTGATGACGATGGTGATGTTTTCCCCCTCCCAGAGGGAAGTGTTCCCGGCAAAATAGCTCTACTAGAGCCCTAGATTGGTTCCGCCAAGATTCCGCCTCGTGGCGGCGGAGTCTCGTCCCGAAAGGTTGCTTCTCATTTTTTTCTCATCGAAATACTTCATATAGGAGAAGATGGGCATCGGAGAGCCACCAGGGGGCCCACGAGGTAGGGGGCGCGCCCCCACCCTCGTGAGCAGGGTGTGGGCCCCCTGGCCTTCATCTTTGGCGACGATTTTTCTTTATTTATTTTAAGATATTCCGTGGAGTTTCAGGACTTTTGGAGTTGCGCGGAATAGGTCTCCAATATTTGCTCCTTTTCCAGCCCAGAATTCTAGCTGTCGGCATTCTCCCTCTTCATGTAAACCTTGTAAAATAAGAGAGAATAGCCATAAGTATTGTGACATAACGTGAAATAACAACCCATAATGCAATAAATATTGATATAAAAGCATGATGCAAAATGGACGTATCAACTCCCCCAAGCTTAGACCTCGCTTGTCCTCAAGCGAAAAGCCGATAACAATAAATATGTCCTCATGTTTAGAGGTAGAGGCGTCGATAAAAATAAAATACGGACATGAAGGCATCATGATTATTTCCATAATAGCAACATGTAGAGATTTTTTCATATGATTACTTATGTTCAAGTGATGATCTTTTCACAAAGCAAAAAGTATGAAGTCATTACTTTCAACAAGATCAATATGGACTCTTTGATTCTTTTTATTCTTTTCTTCTTTCTATTCACCCAAGATCATGGCAAAATAATCAAGCCCTTGACTCAACACTAATATTTATTATATAGATAGCTCACGGACTCAATTACATAGAGGGATCGTAAAGCAAAACTCAAAACTAGATCAAGCCAAGACTTTATTCTACTAAATCAAGATACTACTAAAAAGGTCAAACTAAGAAAAACGGTAAAGATAGGAGTTGTGATGGTGACACGATACCAGGGCACCTCCCCCAAGCTTGGCAGTTGCCAAGGGGAGTGCCCATACCCATGTGATTATTTCTTCAGAGGTGATGGAGGTGAAGTTGTTGCACTTTTCTTCTCTAGCTTACGCCTGAGGCTAAAATTTTCCTCCCTCAGATCCTCATTCTCGAGCTCAAGTTTCATTATCTTCTTGCATAGTGTTGCCTTGATGTCCTGGAAAAAAACATGGTGGGATAGATTGGACCTTAGGGAGGCTTGACTTCTTGAACTCCACATGCATATCACCAGGTTGAGGCAGTGGGTCATCCTCTTCATCAGAGCTTGTCTCCTCCTTCCTCTCTGGATCATAGTCTTCTTCTTCCTCTGTGGTCCAGCCATAGTGTTCCACATCCCCATATACTTTTGGGTTTGCAATATAATCAGCTATGTAGCTCTCTCCCTCCGAATCTTGGGACGACATCTTGTTCAAATCTGCAGCAGGAACAACTCGAAACGAAAACAGAGGAGATTTGCGTGATACGAGAGTCAAAACCTTCGGGAGAATATATAATGAATTTTTACCTACCAAAATATGTATCGTACAAGAAAACGGAGTCCGGAGGGCACTCGAGGTGCTCACGAGGTAGGGGGGCGCGCCCAGGGGGTAGGGCGCGCCCTCCACCCTCGTGGAGGCCTTGTGTCCTTCCCGGACTGCCAATTATTTTTCTATTTTTCTAAATATTCCAAAACAGAGAAATATTGCCTTAAAAATTGTTTTGGAGTCGGTTTACTTACCGTACCACATACCTATTCCTTTTCGGAGTCTGAAGCGGGCTCGAAAGTGTCCCTTATGTATTCCTCCGGGGTTACGGTTTCAATAATATTGGTTTCAACATTTATAGGATTACCTGAGATATAGTGTTTGATCCTTTGACCGTTTACCGCCTTCGGATTTGTGCCTTCGAAGTTGTTGATTTTTATGGCACCGGAATGATAGACCTCCTCGATAACGTAGGGACCTTCCCATTTGGAGAGAAGTTTTCCTGCAAAAAATCTTAAACGAGAGTTGTATAGCAATACATAATCACCTACATTAAACTCACGCTTTTGTATTCTTTTGCCGTGCCATCTTTTAACTTTTTCTTTAAAAAACTTGGCATTTTCATAAGCTTGGGTTCTCCATTCATCAAGTGAGCTAATATCAAATAACCTCTTCTCACCAGCAAGTTTGAAATCATAGTTGAGCTCTTTAATAGCCCAATATGCCTTATGTTCTAGTTCGAGAGGTAAGTGACAAGCTTTTCCATTGACCATTTTGTACGGAGACATACCCATAGGATTTTTATATGCAGTTCTATAGGCCCATAATGCATCATCAAGTTTCTTGGACCAATTCTTTCTAGACCTATTAACAGTCTTTTGCAAAATTAACTTGAGCTCTCTATTGCTCAATTCTACTTGACCACTAGACTGTGGGTGATAAGGAGATGCAATCCTATGATTAACGTCATATTTAGCAAGCATTTTACGGAAAGCACCATGAATAAAGTGAAAACCACCATCAGTCATTAAATATCAAGGGACTCCAAACCTCGGAAAAATAACTTCCTTAAGCATTTTAATAGAAGTGTCATGATCAACACTACTAGTTGGAATAGCTTCTACCCACTTAGTAATGTAATCAACAGCAACTAAAATATGTGTTATCCATTAGAGGCAGGAAAAGGTCCCATATAATCAAAGCCCCAAACATCAAATGGTTCAATAACAAGTGAATGATTCATAGGCATTTCTTGACGTCTACTAATATTACCAATTCTTTGACATTCATCGCAAGACAAAACAAACTTACGGGCATCCTTGAAGAGAGTAGGCCAATAAAATCCGGATTGCAATACCTTATGTGCAGTTCTATCTCCAGCGTGGTGTCCTCCATAAGCTTCGGAGTGACACTTGTGTAGGATCTGTTCCTGTTCATGCTCAAGTACACAACGTCTAATGACACCATCTACTCCTTCTTTATAAAGATGTGGGTCATCCCAAAAGTAATGTCGCAAGTCATAGAAAAACTTTTTCTTTTGTTGGTATGTGAAGCTAGGTGGTATAAATTTTGCGACAATATAATTAGCATAATCAGCATACCATGGAGTGCTACGAGAAGTGCTTATGACATTTAATTGCTCATCAGGGAAGCTATCATCAATAGGTAGTGGGTCATCAAGAACATTCTCTAACCTAGATAAGTTGTCTGCAACGGGGTTCTCAGCTCCTTTTCTATCAACAATATGCAAATCAAATTCTTATAGCAAGAGAACCCATCTAATGAGTCTAGGTTTTGCATCCTTCTTTTCCATAAGATATTTAATAGCAGCATGATCAGTGTGAATAGTTACTTTAGAATCAACAATATAGGGTCTGAATTTATCACAAGCAAATACAACTGCTAAAAGTTCATTTTCGGTAGTAGCATAGTTTCTTTGAGCATTGTCTAGAGTCTTACTAGCATAATGGATAACATTTAATTTCTTATCAACTCTTTGCCCTATAACAGCACCTACAGCATAATCACTAGCATCACACATAATTTCAAAGGGCAAATTCCAATCAGGTGGCTGAACAACAGGTGCAGAGACTAACGCTTTCTTAAGTATATCAAATGCTTCTACACAATCATCAAAGAAAAATGGTACATCTTTTTGTAATAAATTAGTCAGAGGCCGAGAAATTTTTGAGAAGTCCTTAATGAACATCCTATAAAATCCAGCGTGACCAAGGAAACTTCTTATACCTTTGATGTCCTTGGGACATGGCATCTTTTCAATAGCATCAACCTTGGCTCTATCAACTTCAATACCTCTTTCAGAAACTTTGTGCCCCAAGACAATATCTTCATTAACTATAAAGTGGCACTTTTCCCAATTCAAGACAAGATTAGTTTCTTCACATCTCTGCAAAACTCGATCAAGATTGCTCAAGCAATCATCAAAAGAGGAACCATAGACGGAAAAATCGTCCATGAAAACCTCACAAATTTTTTCACAAAAGTCAGAGAATATAGCCATCATGCATCTTTGAAAGGTAGCAGGTGCATTACATAAACCAAAAGGCATACGTCTATAAGCAAAAGTACCAAAAGGGCATGTAAAAGTAGTCTTTGATTGATCTTTAGCTGACACAGGTATTTGAGAGAAACCAGAATAACCATCTAGAAAGCAATAATGTGTATGTTTGCATAATCTTTCTAGCATTTGATCAATAAAAGGTAAGGGGTAATGATCTTTCTTAGTAGCTTTATTTAATTTGCGGAAATCAATTACCATCCTATAACCTGTGATAATTCTTTGCGGGATCAATTCATCTTTATCATTAGGGACAATAGTAATACCTCCCTTCTTAGGGACACACTGGACAGGACTTACCCACTGACTATCAGCAACGGGATAAATTATACCTGCCTCCAGAAGCTTGAGTATTTCTTTTCTTACCACTTCTTTTATTTTAGGATTCAGACGTCGTTGAGGATCACAAACTGGTTTGGCATCCGCTTCTAAATTTATTTTATGTTGACAAAGCGTGGGACTAATGCCCTTAAGATCATCAAGAGTATATCCAATAGCTGCACGGTGCTTCTTCAGAGTTTTCAATAATCTTTCTTCTTCATGCTCTGAAAGGTTAGCACTAATAATAACAGGATATATTTTATTTTCATCAAGATAAGCATATTTAAGATTATCAGGCAACGGTTTAAGCTCAAACACGGGATCACCCTTGGGTGGAGGAGGATCCCCTAGAATTTCAACAGGCAAATTGTGTTGCAGAATAGGTTCCTGTTTAAAGAATACTTCATGTATTTCCCTTCTTTCATTCATGAACATATCATTTTCATGGTCTAGTAAATATTGTTCTAAAGGATCACTAGGAGGTACGACAATAGAAGCAAGACCAATAATTTCATCCTTACTTGGCGATTCTTCCTCACGATGTTGTTTACTGAATTTAGAGAAATTAAACTCATGAACCATATCATTCAAGCCAATAGTAACAACATTCTTTTTGCAGTCTATCCTAGCATTAACAGTATTCAAGAAGGGTCTACCAAATATAATGGGACAAAAGCTATCTTGTGGAGAACCAAGAACAAGAAAATTAGCGTGATATTTGGTTTTTCCACACAAGACTTCAACATCTCTAACAATTCCTATTGCAGATATAGTATCTCTATTGGCAAGTTTAATTGTAACATCAATATCTTCTAACTCAGCAGGTGCAATATCATGCATAATTTCTCTGTATAAGTCAATGGGTATCACACTAGCACTAGCACCCATATCACATAAGCCATGATAACAATGATCTCCTATTTTAACAGAAATAACAGGCACCCCTACCACAGGTATATGTTTATCTCTATCACAAGGTTTAGCAACTCTAGCAGTTTCACCCTGGAATTGAATAACATGCCCATCGATATTATCAGACAAGAGATCTTTAACAATAGCAATATTGGGTTCTACTTTGACTTGCTCAGGAGGTGTATAAGTTCTAATATTGCTTTTACGAACAACAGTTGAAGCTTTAGAATGATCCTTCATTCTAACAGGGAAAGGCGGTTTCTCAACATAAGAAGTGGGAACAATAGGATCATTATAAGTGACAGTCTTTTCTTTGGCTTTAATAGGTGCAGCTACTTTTACTTCTATGGGAGGATGATATTTAAACCACTTCTCCTTAGGGAGATCAACATAAATAGCAAAGGATTCACAGAAAGAAGCTACTATCTCAGAGTCAAGTCCATATCTAGTGCTAAACTTACGAAAAATATCGGTATCCATAAAAGATTTAACACAATCAAACTTAGGTGTCATACCTGACTCCTTACCTTCGGTGAGGTCCCAATCTTTAGAGTTGCATTTAATTCTATCCAATAAATTCCATTTAAATTCAATAGTCTTCATCATAAAAGAGCCAGCACAAGAAGTATCGAGCATGGTGCGATTGTTATCAGAAAGCCGAGCATAAAAACTTTGCATAATTACTTCTCTTGAGAGCTCATGATTGGGGCATGAATATAACATTGATTTAAGCCTCCCCCAAGCTTGAGCGATGCTTTCTCCTTCGCGAGGCCAAAAATTATATATATAATTTCGATCATGGTGAACAAGATGCATAGGGTAATACTTTTGATGAAATTGCAATTTCAATCTTTTATAGTTCCATGATCTCATATCATCACATAGCCTGTACCATGTCAATGCGTCTCCCTTCAAAGATAAAGGGAAGGCCTTCTTCTTAACAACATCATCGGGTATACCTGCAAGCTTAAATAGTCCACAAACGTCATCCACATAGCGTAGATGTTCATCAGGATGCCTTGTTCCATCTCCTGTAAAAGTGTTAGCTAGCGGTTTTTCCATCATACCTGAAGGAATCTCAAAAGGAGTTTCATTTTCAATAGGTTCAGTAGGTTGAGTAGGTTGAGTAGGTTGAGGGGCAACTCTTTGCTCTACTGGACGGGGTGAAGATACCCCGAACAAGCCCCTCAGAGAATTACTTTCCATAGTAACAAGTGACAGAAAATTTCATCACAATATATAAATTTTTCCTTACCAAATTCCACCTACCAAAGGCGCTTCACTCCCCGGCAACGGCGCCAGAAAAGAGTCTTGATGACCCACAAGTATAGGGGATCTATCGTAGTCCTTTCGATAAGTAAGAGTGTCGAACCCAATGAGGAGCAGAAGGAAATGATAAGCGGTTTTCAGCAAGGTATTCTCTGCAAGTACTGAAATAAGTGGTAACAGATACTTTTGTTATAAAATAAATCGTAACAAGCAACAAGTAACAAAAGTAAATAAAGTGCAGCAAGGTGGTCCAATCCTTTTTATAGCAAAGGACAAGCCTGGACAAACTCTTATAATAGGAAAAGCGCTCCCGAGGCCGCGCTCGTCTTCGCAGTATTTGCAAGTACCGAAATCCTTTTCGCCGTCAGACATTTCCTATGTTCATAGTTGAAACATTAATTAAAAATCGATCGAAGACAACTACCAGGATACTCAACACACAAATCCGGGGCACTCGATATTTCCTACATATTCTGGCACAAGTCATGCCAAAATTCACGAAAAAATCCAGCATGACCTTTGCTAAAATAGGACATATCGAGCGCCTGAAATTTGCCGGAACGGAAATGAATCAACACTCCGGCAAAACATAGGCCACTCGGAGGTGTAACCTGCAAACATGGCCGGCCACTTGGGCAAGCACATATCCTATTTGAGCAACACAAGATATACAACAAGTTCTTACTAACTAGTTCTATTAATTCAACTAATTCTTACTAAGAATAAAATTACTATAAATAAAAATAAACTAGTACCTAATTAGTACCTAGTTCTTACTAACTAATTAGTACCTAGGAACTATAAATAATTGTTTTACTCGTTTTATGATTCATCTTAGAAATTTGATTCGTTTCCACCCTTACATAAACCCTAACTAATTTGAGCCGCATCTGCATCCGATTCGTTTTGACCCTTACATGAACCCTAACTAATTTGATGCAACTAAAATATGAAGAAACCCTAGGCAGAGGTAGGGGAGAGGAAGGAGCAGGCGTGCTCACCTCGGGTGACCGCGACGAGGGAGGGGCAGGCAGCGTCGAGATTGGGGTCGGGGCTCGGGCGCGTGGCAGAGGGCGGCGTTGAGGTCGGGGGCGGGGGCGGCATTGAATCCGGGGTCAGGGGCGGCGTTGAGGGTGTGCGGAGAGCGTGCGGCGGCCGATGGGCGACAACGGCGGTGAGAGCGGAGGAGTTGAATTTGGGGAAGGGGCCACGGGGAAGGACGAAGCCACGGTTAAGTCAGAAGTAGCAGTAGCGCGTTAGGGAAAGCGCGCTGATGCTACATTAGCTACAGCGCGTTCTGCGATACACGCTACTGCTATTCCTTTCTCTCTTTTTTCCCTTTTCATTTATTTTTCTTCACATTTTATTTTTCTTCTTTCACCTTATTCTATTTTTTTCATTTTCAATTACCTTTCTATCTGCTTTCCATTTAATTTTAGATCCTTTAGCAGTAGCGAGTTTAGAGCAAATCGCGCTGCTACAAAGAAATTAGCGGTAGCGCTGTTCTCTGTAGATCGCTACTACTATGTGTAGCCTGTGGGATAAGCCATGGGAATTTTAGTAGTAACATGTTTGGATGGAGGCGCGCTACTGCTAGAACTTTATCTGTAGCGCGGTTTGAGCAAGCGCGCTACTGCTATTTAGCACTAGCGCGTGTTTTTGACCCACGCTACTGCTAAAGTTCTGTGTATAAGGTTTTCTCTAGTAGTGTGTGTATATACCCACACATCCACATTCATGCCGGTGTAAGTCTGCTCCTCCTCCTCGTTGCTATTTTCTAGATCTCTCCAAGAGGCCATTGCGGCGGCGGCGGCGGCGAGGTTGAGCGGCGGCGGCAGAGCAGAGGGGAACGAGAGTGAGGGCGAGTGCGAGTGAGCCAGGGTGAGCAAGTGAATGAGAGTGAGCGGCCACTGTTTCCTTTAAGGGAACGGGTCAACCAGCGCTGCGTCGTCACCGTTGTCGGCTCGCGAGTGATCGAACACGTCAAAACGCGCTCAAAAAACAGTTTAGTGTTTTTTGCCACTGTCAATTCTTCGATACGGTGAAAAGTGTCACGTTTTGTAAAGTGGTGGTTTTTCTGAGAGTTATGACGCGAAAGTGATGGTTCTATGCATTTTACTCGAACATGGAAGATATGAATAAATCATGTATAGCAATATGATTCTACCCCCGCAAACCAAATAGCTCTAAAAGAATTTTTTGTACAGAAACCTCTGTTACAATTCTTACAAAATTCCCAGAAACCACAATGTAGAAACATTTCTTTGGTTTGAGTTTCATAGGAAAAACAAGGGTATTTTAAATCCACTCCAAGCTATTTTTGACATTTCCATGCACGAAGCCAAGGAAAGGCTATAGCTAGCATACTCCCTTCGTCCGGTGAAAATGTACATATAGAAATTTTAGGACAAATTATGAAGTGAAGCAGAAAATGCATCGAAAAAGTGCAAGCCACCCTCTCTCTCCTTTTTAATCACCCAACCCTCGATGAGTTAAGGCTGGCCATGGTGGGGTAACATAAATAGTATCATGCACTTGGGACTCGCAAACATGCTTATGCGACAGGCAATTAAAAAAGATTATAGTAATATAGGTAGATACCGTAACATAATAAATGTGATGCTACTATGTGTCATGCATGGCAATAAATGAGACCATATATGATGTTAATCTATAATACTATACACTATGGATGTAGTATCATACACTAGTATCATATGCATGATACTAGTATATGATATTCCGCACTATGACCAGCCTAAGTGCATGTAGAAATTAAGGAGACCATGTGTAGAATTTCATTGGTCTTGATTACCGTGTGATGAGAGAGAAGTATTTTTTTTCTACTTTAAAGTGCATTGAAAAGATAGAATACACTATTTTATGGACAAATTTTAAAGTCAAATGTACACTCTTCACGGGATAGAGGGAGTAGAATTAACTTACTTTTACATTTGCATAAGTTTTAACCTTAATTTGACTTTTTTTTTTTGGATTCCCACATCTATTACATTCTGGCGATTCAAACATCTAATTCTGTATTTTTCTTCAATCACCAGTTTTGTACAAACAATCCTACTGATTACGTACATTTTTCTTTTTTTTTCTTTTTGGCAAAAAGATTCAAGTCTATTATCAAAATTCAACAGAAGTACAAAGCACCACAAACGTAACAAAAATTCATCGAGGTCTCTAGACCACTAAACGATCACTATTGCTGTCAGAACGAGATGTCGATGCTCCACTATAGGAGACTGAAGACAAATGGCAAGTGTTCGTGGACGTGCCCGGACAGCGTCTTGAAGTCGTAGTAATCATCGTTGAAACTTGAATAGATCTGAAGCAACTGACACCAAAGCTTGCCATCGCACACACACAACAAGAAACCCTAACATGGCAGTCCCAAGGTGACGACAAAATCTATGTCGGAGCTCCGTCGATTATGCCCAGCTCGAGGAGGACAGGAGCCCAAAAGACAATCTCAAAGAGGAAGTGCCGCATTTGCGAGGACTATCTAACATAAACTATTAGCCGGAGCGAAAGCATCAGGATTCCCACTCTGCCACTAGCTGTCTGAGCGGCTGGCATAGGGAAAGTGAATTCATGGGTTCGTCCATGGACTTTGGAATAAAGACTTTGTCCTAGCCACCAAGAGAAAGGGGCGCGAATGCTTACCTTTTCTATTCTTGTGTGCTTGAAATACTGCGAATTAACTAGGACAAGTCATTCTACATGGTTAGAATTCGAGAAGAGCAGCCGAATACTCCCCCTTTAGGACCGTCCTTTTTGGATAAGAGTAGAAGGGTATTTGGAAAGTGGCTTGGGCTCTTGATTCAAAGAAAATTCATCGGAATTTTTGAGGATGTATCCCCTAGACTATTTTGAAGGGAAAAAATCATCCACTCAATTTTCTTTTACATCAATCACTGCTTCAAGTTTATGTACTATTTTATTATATAAAACGGAACAAAAGCCTTTTTAACTACTTTGATGATCTAAATGTTTTTTATATATTTTCTATATAGGGAATAGTTTAATCTTAACCTTATACTATGATTGAACACGACATGTCACTACAATCCTTTTGTTTTTTCCTATTATTGCGTTATAAGAGCATCTACAGTCGGACCTCTCAAACCCATCTCATATGTCCGCACGGACTGCCCCATCACTGATTGGTCACGTTTTGTCGATCCAGATGGACGCCTCAAACGAGTCTCAAACGCACAGGTTGACTGACGCCCCATATCCAGCCCAAATAAATGCTCCATCTACGGTAAGCTACGTAAGTTTTTACGTAAACTGCCTAAAACAATTCTCTCCCCCCCCCCTATTTTCAGGGGGTGGGGCCCCTTCCTCCCCCTTCTCCAATCACTATAACCCACGTTTCCCTTAGGTTTTATTATGTAGATGTAGCATTACCGAGCCCAAATAAGGGGCGGATATGAGGGCACCTGGGCACGCCCGTCACGTCGGACCCATCCCATGCTGGCCCACCCGACCCCATTTATATTCGACCCCATCCTCTCGCCGAAGCAAACCCTAGCCACTTCACTCCACCCCCCTCCACTCTCATCCGCCACCCGAGCTCACCTCCCGTGGTATCCGGCCTTCTCCACCATGACAGGAAATAGATCAGACTCCGACCAGTCCGGATCCGTCGATTGAGGTGTCTTCCCGTGTGGATGGGAGGAGGCAATGATAGTCCGCATTGCACTCCGCCACTCCCGGGAGGACAGTGCCCGGTCAACGGACGGATCCGCCCGCCGCGACGCCATAGCGTCGGCTCACCGGGTGCTCAGGTCCTCTGGTGCTGGACCCTCGCGGTCCCGGCCGAAACACCTGTCCTTTCCCATCATCGGTCGAGCAGAGTACGAGTCCCACCGAAAACTGGCTTCCCGCCGTGGGAAGGAGAGGATAAGGGCCGTCGAGGCCTGTATCACGGCGGAAATGGCGACGGCGCGGGCGGCCGCAGAGGGGGAAGCCATGCACGCCCACATTGTGAAGAAACGGTAGCGAAGAAAGACACGCTCCCTCGCCCGAGAGCAGAATCGGGTGGTCCGTGTCATGGCGGGGCTAGGCAAACTCAGCGCTGACTTTGACTGTACTGTAGTAGACTTTCTAGCCTTTTATTTTAGGAGGAGGAGGAGGACAGCGACGGTGACGAGCAGATCTGACTCGATCCGTACTGTGTCTTTGACTGGTACTTTCACGAGAAGGACGGCAAGGCGTCGGATGGATGAACTCCATCATAGCCAGATATGCCAAAATTTGGTAGTTCGATAGAATAGTGTAGTGTGATGGAGTAGCCGGACGATGTGTGCGTGTCGACGTAGTTGCATGAGTTTGTTTGGATTTGAAATATGATAATTGAGGTATCCGGATTTTTTTTTTAACGAAAATGCTGATGGAGCAA
>NC_041387.1:114317502-114338417 GCF_002162155.2 Triticum dicoccoides | reverse complement strand
GGACATGCCATCTCCGTTTTCTGTACTAAGATTTTCTAGTCTGGTTCTCTTGGTCTGTTGAGGAGGGAGATGGCCTTGCCCCGTCCCGCCCTGTTCCAGACTGCTGCCTCTTCAATCATCCGTTCCATCACAGTCGTCTGCGGCGATGGTTGGTTTGTGAATATCCTTGCGTTGCGGTCGTTTCATATTGACCACCAAACCAGCTATACGAGTGCGCTCCATGGCTTCTTTGCTGATGCAGAAATGATGCCATTGGACACCAGGGAAGGTATGGTGGAGTCGGGAGCGAGGCCCGAATAAAGGTTGCAGCGAGCAATGACATCGTGCCAAATTCGGATGGAGACGGGACATGAAGCTAGCAGGTGCACTACATCCTCCATTGGCCCATTGCATAGAGAGCAAGACGGATTGTGAGGCCAACCTTTCCTCGCAAGGACGTCGGCCGTGTTGCAGCGTTCAAGCAGCACCAACCACGCAAAAAGCTTGCATTTGCCCGGTGCATTAGATTTCCAAAGAAACGCGTCCCACGATGACCGAGTGCAGCCCTCAAACTGAATCTTGAGGTATCCAGATATGGATTGTATTTTTTTAAACAGTGACCGGTCAATGTCAACGGACGGACGGGTCACAGCGTTTGAGGGGCCGAATAAGTCCGGCGGTAGATGCTCTAAAAATCCCGCGAATCAAAGAAATTGCGAGTGAACTTTCTCGGACAAAAGCGATCAAAGGTTTGCTCATCGCTTCTTGCACATGCGCGCGGCCTCTGGAAACCCCGGAACAATTTTCCCGCACACTGTCAGCACGCACCTGTGCGGGTCCATGCGTGCAACGCGACCGCCCGGCGCACCCGACGCCCACGATCCCACGCCATGGGCCCCGACGCCCCGCCCCGCACCGAGGAGGAAACGAGACAAACCGCGGCCGCATTACAGCTTCCAGGTGGAAGCAGGAGCCCCGGTTTCGGCGCCACGCCGCCCGCCCCTGGTTTGCTCCCCAAGAATAACAGAACAGAACCGGGGGGCAGGTAGCCAACCAGAGCCAGACGTGGCGAAACCGCACCCTCCCTCCCTCCCTCCCAGGTCCCAGCCCGGCCCCATATATACCCCCGGCCTCCCCACACTCGGTTCCCCACGGATTTGATCCTGTGAAGTGAGAGATCAGTTCTCGATTTCGATTCCGGGCTCAGAGAATTTCCCAGGCGAGCAAGATGGCGACGGCCGGGAAGGTGATCAAGTGCAAAGGTCCGCGCCTTGTCCTCTCCCCTCCTCTCCTCGCTCCCGGCATTCCCCAGGCCTCACCGGAAGGCGCTTGCTTGTGCTTTCGATTCCTTGCTTATTGTCCTGCTTATTTCTTCATGCGTTCTTTTTCGGGACAAATTTCGTGAGGGTTAGCTAGGTTTTGCGTGATTTTAGGGGAGGATTTCCTTCCCCTCATGGTATCATCATCATCTGTGACTGCATTCTGACGCCCTTTCCTTGGATCCGTTCGCGGTTGCAGCCGCGGTGGCATGGGAGGCGGGGAAGCCGCTGTCCATGGAGGAGGTGGAGGTGGCGCCGCCGCAGGCCATGGAGGTGCGCGTCAAGATCCTCTTCACCTCCCTCTGCCACACCGACGTCTACTTCTGGGAGGCCAAGGTACGCATGCGCCAACGGCGTCACGCTCGCTTCCGGTCAATAAATTATGCCGCGCATCAATTTCGTGTCTGACTTGCGCCTCCGTGACTTCCGATGCTTAGGGGCAGACCCCCATGTTCCCTCGGATCTTCGGTCATGAAGCTGGAGGGTATGTTTCTCAAGTCCCAACTACCTTCCTTGATGAATCATTACCCTGTCTACACATGTTTACCATGCGCTTGTGATCTTATGTCTTGTTTGGTCTTCCTTCAGCGTCTATGTCATGTCTCTCTGCTGTTATGTTTTGTTTTGTCTCCCTTCAGCGTCTATGTTTTGTTTGCTGTTACTAGTTCCCGTCAGTGTGGAGTCTCGTTTGTATTTTCTGAACTTCTTGCACCTGTTTAGCAGTGGTAGGTTGAGTTAAGGTGACATTTCGGACTTGCTGGATGCTTTTGCTTTGGTGATTTCGATAATGAATTCGGAGGGAACCCCCTCTTCTGATTAAAAAGAACATGCTTACCATGCCGTTAATACATTTAGTTTATGTTCTCCTCAGGATTTCTATATTTCGACTGTGCTAATTGTTTGTTGAGAAAGGATAGGTCCATCACAGAACTGAAAACATGTGAAGCAATCATAAGAACTGCGTGTTGTCTGTGTAGACCGTTGCAGAATACTTTTGTTGTCTGTATTGTAATGGCGTCACTGTCGTTGGATCTTGGTAGAGTAAGTATGGAACACCAGAGGTCAATATCATAAATTGGTACTAGGACTTCCGATTGACATGTCTTTCTCAAGTGAAGATACCTCAGGAGATTGTTCATGTTGCTTTAGTTGACTTGCTATATCCATCTCGTTATTCATCTGATGTGCTCCGACATGAAGTCCTTTTATATAGATATTCTGGTCAAATTTATCTGCTGCACGTCCCCTAAACTTATTTCTCATGTGAAGATACATCAGGAGTTTGTTCCATGTTGCTTTAGTTGACTTGCTATATCCATCTCTTTATTTATCTGAGGTGCTCGGACATGAAGTCCTTTTGTATAGATATTCTGGACAAATTTATGTGTTGCACGCCCACTGAACTTATTTCTCATGTGAAGATGCATCAGGAGTTTGTTCCATGTTGCTCTAGTTGACTTGCTATATCCATCTCTTTATTTATCTGATGAGGTGCTCGGACATGAAGTCCTTTTGTATAGATTTCTCTGAACAAATTTATGTGTTGCACGTCCCTTGAACTTATTTATGTTCACAGCATAGTGGAGAGTGTTGGAGAGGGTGTGACTGAGCTTGCCCCTGGTGACCATGTCCTTCCTGTGTTCACTGGGGAGTGTAAGGAATGCCCACATTGCAAGTCTGCGGAGAGCAACATGTGTGATCTGCTCAGGATCAACACCGACAGAGGTGTCATGATCGGGGATGGCAAGTCACGCTTCTCTATTGACGGGAAGCCGATTTACCATTTCGTAGGGACTTCCACCTTCAGTGAGTATACTGTCATGCATGTTGGTTGTGTTGCCAAGATCAACCCTGAGGCCCCCCTTGATAAAGTCTGTGTTCTTAGCTGTGGTATTTCCACTGGTAAGTTGACTTGTATTGCTGTACTATATGCTTTGTTATGGCTACGTCTTATCTTGAGATGATGCTGAGTTGCCATTCTTTTTGTAGGTCTTGGTGCATCCATTAATGTTGCAAAACCACCAAAGGGTTCGACAGTGGCGATATTTGGGCTAGGAGCTGTTGGCCTTGCTGTAAGTGTCCTAATTCCTCCCTTGATTGTTCTGAAATTGCAATCCGTATTTGCACCTGACTTGCTTCTATTTGCCCTTCACATTTGGTACGATTTAGGCTGCAGAAGGTGCAAGGATTGCAGGTGCATCTAGGATCATTGGTATTGACTTGAACGCCAGCAGATTTGAAGAAGGTAAATACTCCTGACTTTGCTACTCATGAGTTCAACTTGTTGTTTTGAGTAGTTTCTAATGTTTTATATGTTGTCCATATTCAGCTAGAAAATTTGGCTGCACGGAATTTGTGAACCCGAAAGATCACAGCAAGCCAGTTCAGGAGGTTTGTTTCTTCACATGAGGAAAATAGTTGTTCATTGTGCTTAATGATCAATGATCATAACATACAACTCTGATGATGCTTTAGGTGCTCGCTGAGATGACAAATGGTGGAGTTGACCGCAGTGTTGAGTGCACGGGCAACGTCAATGCTATGATACAAGCATTTGAATGTGTCCATGATGTACGACTTCTTAAGACCTCAGTCATCCACAAGGATGATCATTTTGCATCGCCTCTTTTCTCTAGATGGAAACTTGAATTCTGTGATCCATATGCAGGGCTGGGGTGTTGCTGTGCTGGTGGGTGTGCCGCACAAGGACGCCGAATTCAAGACCCACCCGATGAACTTCCTGAACGAGAGGACTCTCAAGGGCACCTTCTTCGGAAACTTCAAGCCGCGCACCGACCTGCCCAATGTCGTGGAGATGTACATGAGAAAGGTAAACAGGAATCGCTAACTGCTGTAGCTTGGGTCTATGCTTGCGACCTCTTGAGATCTGTTCATTGCCACGCCCTATTTCTAAATCATCTAGAAGTGTTAAGCCCTTGAAAACTTGATGCTCATGCTCTAACAACTTGCGATTGTGGTCAGGAGCTGGAGGTGGAGAAGTTCATCACACACAGCGTGCCGTTCTCGGAGATCAACAAGGCGTTCGACCTCATGGCGAAGGGCGAGGGCATCCGCTGCATCATCCGCATGGAGAACTAGGCCGCCTCACGTGCTTCTGATCGCTCCGATGTAATAAGCGTTTGGGGGGCGGTTTCTGAACCAGATCATCGTCTGTGGTTTCGCCTTCCTTGGCAAAGTAGCGTAGTGTTAGTTCAAGTATATCTGTAATTACGTACCGGAGAAGTGGTGGTACTACGAGCTCTCTTTTGGCAGCAATATATGCTGCTGCTGCTGCTGCTGCTACTATGGCCATGAGTTTCAGTTGAATGAGTCTGTTCTTAGCCTACTTGATGTTTCAATGTCCCGTTGCTGCTGCTGCGTTGCTTATTCAGTATTTCCTTTCCTACTCTGCTTGGCTGACTCTGCTAATTGGAACTGAAGGTACAACTTGGTTCGAAAGTTCAGGCAGCGTAGTCTACTTTCTTCTGCTTCCTGAATCTGTTAATAATTTTCAGGATCAAGTGGTGGAGTATTTCTCTCTGCTCTGGATGATCATGTTGGCTGTTGCTCTCAACAGCTTGCAGAATTTGTTGTCTCTGCCATGCCGCAAGGGGAAAATGTGTAAAACACAACACGTGAATACTGTTTGCAAACGGTTGTGCCAGTTCTTATCTTTTCTCGAGAAAACAGGAGGACCGTAGTTGGTAGACGAGCCAGCAAAACTCTGGCCCGTGGCACGCTGGTCAAAAGGCAAACCAGGCTCGTGATGGTACCACGTCAGTGAACCGCCACCTGTCGATGTTGACGCAGTGACGGACTCGTCAAATCAGCCCCGTTAGTTTGACCAGACAGCGACGATTTCCGTCAGGTAAGTCCGCAAGGAGGAACCTTGGCAACCAAGGCGGCAGCAGCAGCGGCGAACCAAGTCAGCCAAGTAACTGACATGTGCTTAATCTCCACGCATCAAGGACCACACGAAGCTTCCCAGCCTTCGTCCCGGGGCAACACGCGCCATGCCTTCTCGGCTTCTCCTCCCTATAAATGCAGAGCCACCACCAGAGCATCACAGCAACACAAGCTGAGCCTACGCAAAGATCGAGCGAGAAACTAAAAAAAAACGAGGGAAATATGGTGCTGGGCATGAACTGCTTCGGCGCCCCTGAAGCCGCAAGCAAGGTGTCGCCGGCGGGCAGGCGGCTCGGCGGAGAGGGAGCAGAGGCCAAGGAGCAGAAAGCGGCGGCGAAAGAGGAGGCCGCAGTGAACCGTGCCGTCGGCGAGGCGAATGAGATGGGAGCCGATCAGGTGAAGGCTGCGGGGAAGGAGGTGCACAAGAAGAAGAGGAGCGGGGCTCCAATAGTGATGCACCACTTTCCCTTCCATTCTCGTCCCGGGCTGCTCTGATCTCAAACTCCTACTACTAGCATGGCCACTGCAATTTTGGTGAAGCTTCTGTCGGCATTCTGCCGGAGAGTTCGCATGTTTTGTGAGGGCTAAATTATTTGACGAGCATTGTAGTAGTTCTATCTTAGAATTGTACTCTCTTCGTTCGGAATCACTCGTTGAAAAAATGAATGTATTTAAATGTATTTTAGTTATAGATACATTTTTTTCGATGATAAGTAATTTCGGACGGAGGAAGTATCTTCCTACTCCCTCCGCCCCAAATTTCCGCGACAAGTAATTCGAGTCAGAGGGGGTATGTGTTAATATAATGAAAAAGTTCATTTCGGAATACTGTTTGCCACAGTTGTAATAACGCATGCTCATGGAAAATAGTCACGGTCAACTAGCACTAGGACATCCCACGGACAATCAGATACCACGACAGTCGTTGAATCAAACTTTTAGATAGCGAATTCGAAAAGTCGACCAAGCCAAACAAACGTGCTCGCACCAATCCAGTACCCTAATCACGCTCCAGTTTCGGTTGCAGCAAAGGAGGATTTTGAGGCTTTGGAGATGCAAAATCGGCATGTTTGATGACGTGACCTACATCGAATCCCTAGCCAAGGAATAGCCAAAATGACCGTTTATGCAGAGCTAGGCTCCAGCAAGCCATGCATGCTATTCGTCTGCACGCATTGGAAAGTATGAAAGATCGGACGTATCGGCCGTTACTCCGGATGTGGAGTTTCTACACCCAGGAGCATTTGCTCCTGGTGTGAACAGTAAATTCAGAAAAATTCAATAATAATTCAAAAAATTCTGATTTTTTTTGTGGCATACTTTCACAAATGTTTGTTGTGCATGCAAAATTTAATCGCAAAATCACATTGGTAGAAGGCGTGGTAAAATAAACAAAATCGATGCTCTGAAAATGTTACTTACAAAAGCATTTTGGAGCTATGATTTTATTTTTTTTGGCACGACTTCCACCAATGTGATTTCATGATGAAATTTTGCATGCACAACAAACATTTGTGAAAGTATGTAACAAAAAAAATTCAGATTTTTTTGATTTTACTGTTCACAACAGGAGCATTTGCTCCTGGGTGCAGAAATGTACTTTCGCGTTACTCCTTACTTCACTCCTTCCACCATCCAAACTGCCATTCACATCTCTCTCTGTGTGTAAGTGTGTGAGAGAGAGGGAAAAATAAAAGAAAAAGTAAACACAAATATTGTGGCTGAAAATAATAATTAGGCAACCGATAAATAGCAAAATTGTTCTTTCTTCTGTTCGATAGACTAAAGCTATTCCCCTATTTTGTAGAGTTGGTTAGTTTTCTTTGCTGGGGTAAAAGATGTTTTATTTCGAAATTATAGAGTTACAATGAAAAGGCAAGAGATTCTCGATATATGGGCCCCATTTATGTAGCCAAACAGTGGTGCTAAATTGAGAGCCTTTTGGTCTGTGACTAAGGGGGTGTTTGTTTTAGAAGTCCTAGGACTTTTTCTAGTCCCAGGGACTAATCAAAAAAGACTCTCTAGTAGAGTCTTTTTCTAGTCCATGTAGAAAAAGTCTCTCCCGTTTGTTTTCTAGGGACTTTTTAAGAACTTTTTCTAGTCTCTGGGACTAAAAAATCCCTGAACCAAACACCCCCTAAGGCTACGGCAAAGGAGGATTTGAGGCGTGTTTGGTAGGTCGCATGTAGCCCAGGCTTTGGAGATGCAAAATCGGCATGTTTGATAGCATGACCTATATCAAATTCCTAGCCGAGGAATAGCCAAAACGACCATTTTTGCAGAGCTAGGCTCCGGCAAGCCATGCATGCCATTCGTCAGCACACGTTGGAAAGCGTGAAAGATGGGACGTATCGACCATTACTCCATACTCCACTCCTTTCACCATTCAAGCTGTCATTAACATCTCTCTGTGTGAGAGAGGGGAAAAGAAAAGAGTAAACACAAAAAATTGAGGCCGGGGGTCATCCTTCTTTTTTTAGCCCCCCGCGTCGCCCCCGCCTCGGGCGACTCGGGCGGGATCCCAACCCTAGCCGCCGGGGGCTCTCCGTCCTTCCATCCCTCCCTCCGCCGCCGCCGAAGGACGCCGCCGGCCTTTGCCCGGGGGCTGACGGCGGTGGCGGGGGCCTTTCCTCTCTCCCGCGCCATGGGGACGGTGCGGAGCTCCGCGGCGTGAGGTGGCACGGCCGATCTGGCCTCCGTGGCGTAGCGGGCCTGCCTTGACCGGCGGCAGCGCGGCGGCGGCCTCGTCCTAGGGCGGTGGTGGTGGCGGTTGCGGCGGCCGGCCCTGCGTCGGGCAGCGGCCATGGCTGCGTTCGGCGGTGGCGGCCGGATCTGCAGCGACGGACCATCTGTCCTCGGATCGGCGGTGGCGGCATGGAGGGCCTGGTGGTTGGGTCGGCGCCATGCGTAGTTTGCCCTCCGGACAGATCCGATCTGCCCGGTGCGGCTTGCTCGATGTGTGGCGGCTCAGATCGGCGGAGACCCGTGCGCACAATACGTGATGGAGGTTATTCGACGGATCCGGGTGAAAACCTTGTGCTCGGCTTGTTGCCAAGACCGGCGTTGGTGGCTGTTGGAGAACGTTGCAGAAAACAAAAATTTTCCTACTCGTTTCACCAAGATCATCTAGGAGTTCATCTAGCAATGAGTGATTAGATGCATCTACATACCTTTGTAGATCGCGCACGGAAGCGTTCAAAAGAACGGTGATGATGTAGTCGTACTCGACGTGATCCAAATCACCGATGACCAGCGCCGAACGGACGGCACCTCCGCGTTCAACACACGTACGGGACGGGAGACGTCTCCTCCTTCTTGATCCAGCAAGGGGGAAGGAGAGGTTGATGAAGATCCAGCAGCACGACAGCGTGGTGGTGGATGCAGGGCGTCACAGCAGCAGGGCTTCGCCGAGACTACGAGGGAGAGACGTAACGGGGGGAGGTGGAGGTGCCAGGGGCTGGTGTAAAATCCCTCCTCTCCCCCCACTATATATAGGGGTGCCAAGGGGGGGCGCCGGCCCTAGTAGATGGCATCTACTAGGGGGGGCGGCGGCCAAGGGGAGGTTTCCCTCCCCCCCAAGGCACCTAGGGGTGCCTTCCACCACATGGACTCTTCCATGGTGGAAACCCTAGGCGCATGGGCCTATAGGGGCTGGTGCCCTTGGCCCATCTAGGCCAAGGCGCACTCCCTACAGCCCATGTGGCCCCCCGGGACAGGTGGCCCCACCCGGTGGACCCCCGGGACCCTTCCGGTGGTCCCGGTACAATACCGATAACCCCGAAACTTGTCCCGATGCCCGAAATAGCACTTCCTATATATAATTCTTTATCTCCGGACCATTCCGGAACTCCTCGTGACGTCCGGGATCTCATCCGGGACTCCGAACAACATTCGGGTTTCTGCATATACATATCTTCATAACCCTAGCGTCACTGAACCTTAAGTGTGTAGACCCTACGGGTTCGGGAGACAAGCAGACATGACCGAGACGACTCTCCGGTCAATAACCAACAGCGGGATCTGGATACCCATGTTGGCTCCCACATGCTCCACGATGATCTCATCGGATGAACCACGATGTCGAGGATTTAATCAATCCCGTACGCTATTCCCTTTGTCTATCGATATGTTACTTGCCCGAGATTCGATCGTCGGTATCCCAATACCTCGTTCAATCTCGTTACCGGCAAGTCACTTTACTCGTACCATAATGCATGATCCCGTGACCAGACACTTGGTCACTCTGAGCTCATTATGATGATGCATTACCGAGTGGGCCCAGTGATACCTCTCCGTCATACGGAGTGACAAATCCCAGTCTTGATCCATGTCACCCAACAGACACTTTCGGAGATACCCGTAGTCTACCTTTATAGTCACCCAGTTACGTTGTGACATTTGGCATACCCAAAGCACTCCTACGGTATCCGGGAGTTACACGATCTCATGGTCTAAGGAAAAGATACTTGACATTGGAAAACTCTAGCAAATGAACTATACGATCTTGTGCTATGTTTAGGATTGGGTCTTGTCCATCACATCATTCTCCCAATGATGTGATCTCGTTATCAATGACATCCAGTGTCCATAGTCAGGAAACCATGACTATCTGTTGATCAACGAGCTAGTCAACTAGAGGCTCACTAGGGACATGTCGGTGTCTGTTATTCACACATGTATTACGATTTCCGGATAACACAATTATAGCATGAATAAAGACAATTATCATGAACAAGGAAATATAATAATAATGCTTTTATTATTGCCTCTAGGGCATATTTCCAACAGTCTCCCACTTGCACTATAGTCAATAATCTAGTTACATTGTGATGAATCGAACACCCATGGAATTCTGGTGTTGATCATGTTTTGCTCTAGGGAGAGGTTTAGTCAACGGGTCTGCTATATTCAGGTCCGTATGTACTTTACAAATCTCTATGTCTCCATCTTGAACATTTTCACGAATGGAGTTGAAGCGACGCTTGATGTGCCTTGTCTTCTTGTGAAACCTGGGCTCCTTGGCAAGTGCAATAGCTCCAGTGTTGTCACAGAAGAGCTTGATCGGCCCCGACGCATTGGGTATGACTCCTAGGTCGGTGATGAACTCCTTCACCCATATTGCTTCATGTGCTGCCTCCGAGGCTGCCATGTACTCCGCTTCACATGTAGATCCCGCCACGACGCTTTGTTTGCAACTGCACCAGCTTACTGCCCCACCATTCAAAATATACACGTATCCGGTTTGTGACTTAGAGTCATCCAGATCTGTGTCGAAGCTAGCGTCGACGTAACCCTTTACGACGAGCTCTTCGTCACCTCCATAAACGAGAAACATTTCCTTAGTCCTTTTCAGGTACTTCAGGATATTCTTGACCGCTGTCCAGTGTTCCTTGCCGGGATTACTTTGGTACCTTCCTACCAAACTGACGGCAAGGTTAACATCAGGTCTGGTACACAGCATGGCATACATAATAGAACCTATGGCTGAGGCATAGGGGATGACGCTCATCTCTTCTATATCTTCTGCCGTGGTCGGACATTGAGCTGAGCTCAATTTCACACCTTGTAACACAGGCAAGAACCCCTTCTTGGATTGATCCATATTGAACTTCTTCAATATCTTATCAAGGTATGTGCTTTGTGAAAGATCTATGAGGCGTCTCGATCTATCTCTATAGATTTTGATGCCTAATATATAAGCAGCTTCTCCAAGGTCCTTCATTGAAAAACTTTTATTCAAGTATGCCTTGATGCTGTCCAAGAGTTCTATATCATTTCCCATCAAAAGTATGTCATCTACATATAATATGAGAAATGCTACAGAGCTCCCACTCACTTTCTTGTAAACGCAGGCTTCTCCATAAGTCTGTGTAAACCCAAACGCTTTGATCATCTCATCAAAGCGAATGTTCCAACTCCGAGATGCTTGCACCAGCCCATAAATCGAGCGTTGGAGCTTGCACACTTTGTCAGCATTCTTAGGATCGACAAAACCTTCCGGCTGTATCATATACAATTCTTCCTTAAGGAAACCATTAAGGAATGCCGTTTTGACGTCCATTTGCCATATTTCGTAATCATAGAATGCGGCAATTGCTAACATGATTCGGACGGACTTCAGCTTCGCTACCGGCGAGAAAGTCTCATCGTAGTCAACCCCTTGAACTTGTCGATAACCCTTAGCGACAAGCCGAGCTTTATAGATGGTCACATTACCATCCGCGTCTGTCTTCTTCTTAAAGATCCATTTATTTTCTATGGCTCGCCGCTCAACGGGCAAGTCAGTCAAAGTCCATACTTTGTTTTCATACATGGATCCTATCTCGGGTTTCATGGCTTCCAGCCATTTGTCGGAATCCAGGCCCGCCATCGCTTCTTCATAGTTCGAAAGTTCACCGTTGTCTAACAGCATGATTTCCAAGACAGGGTTGCCGTACCACTCCGGTGCGGAACGTGTCCTTGTGGACCTTCGAATTTCAGTAGGGGCTTGATCAGAAGTATCTTGATCATTGTCATCAACTTCCTCTCTAGTCGGTGCAGGCACCTCAGGAACATTTTCTTGAGTTGCGCCATTTTCCGGTTCAAGAGGTAATACTTCATCAAGCTCTACTTTCCTCCCACTTACTTCTTTCGAGAGAAACTCTTTCTCCAGAAAGGACCCATTCTTGGCAACAAAGATCTTGCCTTCGGATCTGAGGTAGAAGGTGTACCCAATAGTTTCTTTTGGGTATCCTATGAAGACGCATTTTTCCGACTTGGGTTCGAGCTTTTCAGGTTGAAGTTTCTTGACATAAGCATCGCATCCCCAAACTTTTAGAAACGACAGCTTAGGTTTCTTCCCAAACCACAATTCATACGGTGTCGTCTCAACGGATTTCGACGGAGCCCTATTTAAAGTGAATGCGGCAGTCTCTAAAGCATAGCCCCAAAAAGAAAGCGGTAAATCGGTAAGAGACATCATAGATCGCACCATATCTAACAGAGTGCGATTACGACGTTCGGACACACCATTACGCTGAGGTGTTCCAGGCGGCGTGAGTTGTGAAACTATTCCACATTTTCTTAAGTGTGCCCCAAACTCGTGACTCAAGTATTCTCCTCCACGATCTGATCGTAGAAACTTGATTTTCCTGTCACGTTGATTTTCAACCTCACTCTGAAATTCCTTGAACTTTTCAAAGGTTTCAGACTTGTGTTCCATTAAGTAGATATACCCATACCTATTTAAATCATCAGTGAGGGTGAGAACATAACGATAGCCACCGCGAGTCTCAACACTCATTGGACCGCACACATCAGTATGTATGATTTCCAATAAGTCGGTTGCTCGCTCCATTGTTCCTGAGAATGGAGTCTTGGTCATTTTACCCATAAGGCATGGTTCGCATGTGTCAAATGATTCATAATCAAGAGACTCTAAAAGTCCATCAGCATGGAGCTTCTTCATGCGTTTGACACCTATGTGACCAAGGCGGCAGTGCCACAGGTATGTGGGACTATCATTACCAACCTTACTTCTTTTGGCACTCACATTATGAACATGTGTAGCATCACGTTCGAGATTCATAAAGAATAAACCATTCACCATAGGAGCATGACCATAAAACATATCTCTCATAAAAATGGAACAACCATTATTCTCAGATTTAAAAGAGTAGCCATCTCGAATTAAACGAGATCCTGATACAATGTTCATGCTCAAAGCTGGCACTAAATAACAATTATTAAGGTTTAAAACTAATCCCGAAGGGAGATGCAGAGGTAGCATGCCGACGGCGATCACATTGACCTTTGAACCATTCCCGACGCGCATCGTCACCTCGTCCTTTGCCAGTTTCCGCTTATTCCGCAGCCCCTGCTTTGAGTTACAAATGTGAGCAACTGCACCGGTATAAAATACCCAGGAGCTACTACGGGCACTAGTAAGGTACACATCAATTACATATATATCACATATACCTTTTGTTTTGCCGGCCTTCTTATCCGCTAAGTACTTAGGGCAGTTCCGCTTCCAGTGACCGCTTCCCTTGCAATAAAAACACTCAGTCTCGGGCTTGGGTCCATTCTTTGGCTTCTTCCCGGCAGCTTGCTTGCCGGACGCGGCAACCTCCTTGCCGTCCTTCTTGAAGTTCTTTTTACCCTTGACTTTCTTGAACTTAGTGGTTTTATTGACCATCAACACTTGATGTTCCTTCCTGACTTCTACCTCTGCTGATTTCAGCATAGCAAATACTTCAGGAATGGTCTTTTCCATCCCCTGCATATTGAAGTTCATCACAAAGCTCTTGTAGCTTGGTGGAAGCGACTGGAGGATTCTGTCAATGACCGCATCATCCGGGAGATTAACTCACAGCTGAGTCAAGCGGTTATGCAACCCAGACATAGTGAGTATGTGCTCACTGACAGAACTGTTTTCCTCCATCTTACAGCTGAAGAATTTGTCGGAGACTTCATATCTCTCGACCCGGGCATGAGCTTGGAAAACCATTTTCAGCTCTTCGAACATCTCATATGCTCCATGTCTCTCAAAACGCTTTTGGAGCCCCGGCTCTAGGCTGTAAAGCATGCCGCACTGAACGAGGGAGTAGTCATCGAAACGTGCCTGCCAAGCGTTCATAACATCTTGTTCTGCAGGGAGAACGGGTGCGTCACCAAGCGGTGCTTGTAGGACATAATCTTTCTTGGCAGCTATGAGGATGATCCTCAGGTTCCGGACCCAGTCCGTATAGTTGCTGCCATCGTCTTTCAGCTTGGTTTTCTCTAGGAACGCGTTGAAGTTGAGGACTACGTTGGCCATTTAATCTACAAGACATATTGTAAAATATTTAGACTAAGTTCATGATAATTAAGTTCAACTAATCAAATTATTAATGAACTCCCACTTAGATTAGACATCCCTCTAGTCATCTAAGTATTACATGATCCGAGTTAAACTAGACCGTGTCCGATCATCACGTGAGACGAACTAGTCAACATCGGTGAACATCTTCATGTTGATCGTATCTTCTATACGACTCATGCTCGACCTTTCGGTCTTCCGTGTTCCGAGGCCATGTCTGTACATGCTAGGCTCGTCAAGTCAACCTAAGTGTTTGCATGTGTAAATCTGTCTTACACCCGTTGTATGTGAACGTCTGAATAAAACACCCGATCATCACGTGGTGTTTTGAAACAGCGAACTGTCGCAACGGTGCACAGTTAGGGGGAACACTTCTTGAAATTAGTATGAGGGATCACCTTATTTACTACCGCCGTTCTAAGTAAACAAGATGCAAAAACATGATAAACATCACATGCAATCAAATAATAAACGTGACATGATATGGCCAATATCACATAGCTCCTTTGATCTCCATCTTGGGGCTCCATGATCATCTTGTCACCGGCTTGACACCATGATCTCCATCATCATGATCTCCATCATCGTGTCTCCATGAAGTTGCTCGCCAACTATTACTTCTACTACTATGGCTAACGCGTTTAGCAATAAAGTAAAGTAATTTACATGGCGTTTCTTGATGACATGCAGGTCATATAAAAGAATAAAGACAACTCCTATGGCTCCTGCCGGTTGTCATACTCATCGACATGCAAGTCGTGATTCCTATTACAATAGCATGAACATCTCATACATCACATATATATCATTCATCATTCATCACAACTTTGTCCATATCATATCACAAACCACTTGCTGCAAAAACAAGTTAGACGTCCTCTAATTGTTGTTGCAAGTTTTACGTGGCTGAATTAGGGTTCTAGCAAGAACGTTTTCTTACCTACGTTAAAGCCACAACGTGATTTGGCAACTTCTATTTACCCTTCATAAGGACCCTGTTCATCGATTCCGCTCCAACTAAAGTAGGAGAGACAGACACCCGCCAGCCACCTTATGCAACTAGTGCATGTTAGTCGGTGGAACCGGTCTCACGTAAGCGTACGTGTAAGGTTGGTCCGGGCCGCTTCATCCCACAATACCGCTGAAGCAAGAAAGGACTAGTAACGGCAAGAAAGTTGACAAATCTACGCCCACAACAAATTGTGTTCTACTCGCGCAAGAAGAACTACGCATAGACCTAGCTCATGATGCCACTGTTGGAGAACGTTGCAGAAAACAAAAAATTTCCTACTCGTTTCACCAAGATCATCTAGGAGTTCATCTAGCAACGAGTGATTAGATGCATCTACATACCTTTGTAGATCGCGCACGGAAGCGTTCAAAAGAACGGTGATGATGTAGTCGTACTCGACGTGATCCAAATCACCGATGACCAGCGCCGAATGGACGGCACCTCCGCGTTCAACACACGTACGAGACGGGAGACGTCTCCTCCTTCTTGATCCAGCAAGGGGGAAGGAGAGGTTGATGAAGATCCAGCAGCACGACGGCGTGGTGGTGGATGCAGGGCGTCACAGCAGCAGGGCTTCGCCGAGACTACGAGGGAGAGACGTAACGGGGGGAGGTGGAGGCGCCAGGGGCTGGTGTAAAATCCCTCCTCTCCCCCCCACTATATATAGGGGTGCCAAGGGGGGGCGCCGGCCCTAGTAGATGGCATCTACTAGGGGGGGGGCGGCGGCCAAGGGGAGGTTTCCCTCCCCCCCAAGGCACCTAGGGGTGCCTTCCACCACATGGACTCTTCCATGGTGGAAACCCTAGGCGCATGGGCCTATAGGGGCTGGTGCCCTTGGCCCATCTAGGCCAAGGCGCACTCCCTACAGCCCATGTGGCCCCCCGGGACAGGTGGCCCCACCCGGTGGACCCCCGGGACCCTTCCGGTGGTCCCGGTACAATACCGATAACCCCGAAACTTGTCCCGGTGCCCGAAATAGCACTTCCTATATATAATTCTTTATCTCCGGACCATTCCGGAACTCCTCGTGACGTCCGGGATCTCATCTGGGACTCCGAACAACATTCGGGTTTCTGCATATACATATCTTCATAACCCTAGCGTCACCGAACCTTAAGTGTGTAGACCCTACGGGTTCGGGAGACAAGCAGACATGACCGAGACGACTCTCCGGTCAATAACCAACAGCGGGATCTGGATACCCATGTTGGCTCCCACATGCTCCATGATGATCTCATCGGATGAACCACGATGTCGAGGATTTAATCAATCCCGTACGCTATTCCCTTTGTCTATCGATATGTTACTTGCCCGAGATTCGATCGTCGGTATCCCAATACCTCGTTCAATCTCGTTACCGGCAAGTCACTTTACTCGTACCGTAATGCATGATCCCGTGACCAGACACTTGGTCACTCTGAGCTCATTATGATGATGCATTACTGAGTGGGCCCAGTGATACCTCTCCGTCATACGGAGTGACAAATCCCAGTCTTGATCCATGTCACCCAACAGACACTTTCGGAGATACCCGTAGTCTACCTTTATAGTCACCCAGTTACGTTGTGATGTTTGGCATACCCAAAGCACTCCTACGGTATCCGGGAGTTACACGATCTCATGGTCTAAGGAAAAGATACTTGACATTGGAAAACTCTAGCAAACGAACTATACGATCTTGTGCTATGTTTAGGATTGGGTCTTGTCCATCACATCATTCTCCTAATGATGTGATCTCGTTATCAATGACATCCAGTGTCCATAGTCAGGAAACCATGACTATCTGTTGATCAACGAGCTAGTCAACTAGAGGCTCACTAGGGACATGTCGGTGTCTGTTATTCACACATGTATTACGATTTCCGGATAACACAATTATAGCATGAATAAAGACAATTATCATGAACAAGGAAATATAATAATAATGCTTTTATTATTGCCTCTAGGGCATATTTCCAACAGTGGCACCCTGTGGTGTCATTACCTTCTTGAAGGCATCGCCGTGGAGAAGCTCTAGACCTCTATCCGCTACCTCCGGGGGAAACCCTAGATCAGTTGATCGGATGACGGCGACGCGTTGGTGTCGTTTCCTCCTTGGGGGCGTCATTCTTGGAGGCGTACACGGGATCGAGGGACCAGCGGGTGCCTTATTGGTGGAGCGGTACTTCATCCTTCTCATTGATGACGGCGAATCTCGGCGGCGTGGTGCAGTGGAGACTCGGCGCCCGATGCGCGGGGATGGACTCGCGCAGGTGGAGGTAGTTGTCTGGCGTCAAGGTGGCGTCGATGACGGAGTGGCCTGACAAGGTAGAAGCCTCAATATCTGCTCTGAAGACGGACCTGTGAATGATGGCGGCGACGACACATGTGAGTGCGTCAGACCAGTTTATGCCCCAGACCCGGTATGTGGCTCGGCTGGGGCTTCTGGCTTTTGATGATAGGCTTAGGTGAGTAGACCGGGTATGTGGCCCAGGTAGCACCCCTTCATCATATGGATAGGAGTAGTGGCATATGTTGCCAAGATGGCGGATTCAGGCATATTGTTGTAATACTTTGTAAGGTCCTCGGGAATAATCAATAAAGTGGCCGTATGCATCTCCCAGATGCAGAGGCCGGGGTCATCCTCCTTTTCTAAAATAAAAAAAAACAAAAAATTGTGGCTGGAAAGAAAATTTCAGGCAACCGACAAATAGCAAAATTGTTTTTCCCTGTGTTGGATAGACTAAAGCTATTCCCCACTTTTGTAGAGTTGGTTATTTTTCTTTGCGAGGGTAAAAGAAGTTCTATTTCAAAATTATAGAGTTACAATGAAAAGGCAAGAGATTCTCGATATATGGGGCTCCTCTATGTGGCCAAACAATAATGCTACATTCAGCGGAAATTGCCTTTGGAGGCCGACCTCCATGGAGGCCTCCAAATGCAAATTTCAAAGTTCGTGAAAATTCATATTCTTATATTTAAAAAATCGGAAAATAATATAGAGATAGATGAAGGCATAGTGCATAAGTGTGTAAATTTTCAGGACAAAATACGTTGAAATGAGGGTTGTGCAAAAAGACAAATCAGAGGCCTTTTAACACATGATACTATTTATCCTCATAGACCATGAATTTGTCTTTTTTTGTATAGGTCGCATTTTAATGTATTTCATCCTGAAATTTTACACACATATGCCTGACATCCTTGCTTGCTTGTACAAAAAATTCAGATTTTTTTTCAAACCAGAATTTTTGAATTTTGAATTTTTCAAAAAACGGCCTCCATGGAGGCTGAGAGCCAAAATGCCATTCTCTGCATTCAGGGCCTTTTAGTTTGTGACTAAGGTTGCCACAACAACTAAGGTTACATAGTTATAGTGTGCATGACGGCGACCCAGTCCTCGAGGCCTACCACGGGCGTGCATGTCGGTGCACACTGCTCGACCCCCTGCCTCCTACAAGCGGTAAGGGCATGTACAATGGTGCTATCTTAGGAGTGCCACGTAGGATAAATGGTGAGGTGGAGGAGAGAGAACTCATAAGAAAAGGCTTGTCTTCTCTTATTTAAGATAAGACAAGAGATGATCTCTTAGCACAATTTGTCTCACCATATTTTAAGGAATAACTAGTTATTGAAGATAAGGCTAAGATATAACCCATTGTAGACATATTTTTTTGTCATCTCTAAATTACATGCAAGACTTAAGATAAGACTGTCCTATCAACCATTGTACATGCCCTAAGTCGGTGCCACCGCTCGACATTTCCAACGCCTCCGGATCTGAGCTTACCTGCGGCGGGACAATTGGTGGATAGGATCTGGGGCCTCACCGAGAAGCACAACCCGTCCCGATCTTGCTACCTACGAAGAGGCGAAGATGGCGTCGACCGCGCCACAGTAGCTCGACGGCTCCGTGAATGGTTGGGCGGCTGCCACGCCGCTGCACTGCTCAGCCCGGCCGCCAACATGAGCGGTGGCGACAGGTACGAAAGTGACGGCAGCTACAATTTCGTGCCGACATGATTACCCTGAGCCCCCTCTGCCGTCTCGTGCACCTTTCTTTTAACAAATTAAGGAGCTTTTTGGCGGTCTCGTCTTATAGCTGTTGGGCCGGAGGCGGAGTGGATCTCGGGCGGATTGGCTACGAGGAGGAAGAATGTGGGAGTAGTGGGGTGGTTTGACCTGCTTTTTTCAGTTTGGTTTCAAAACGAACGACCAACTAGAAGAAAAACCAAAAGCAAAAATAAACCACCATAGCCATGACAAGCGCTAAAATTGAGAAGAAGAAAAATTAAGTTAAAATGTACACACGAGGGTAAAATGTGGCACAAAGGGCAAAAGTGAATGTATAAACTAAGGATTTTCTCCGGGTTAAAAATGAAATTAACTCTTGTTTTATTAATGTCCGCACCGGAGGCCTCGGCTGTCCGCTCAGACGTTTAGCGGGAGGTCCGGTTGGATGCCTGCCAATGCATTTTCCCTCTCCCCGTACATGTATAAATGGATAGCTATCTTTTTTTTTTTTGAAGTAAAATGGATAGCGACCTTGGCAACCAAGAAAACGGATAGCGACAAGATTCGTGAGACAAGTCAGCGACGAAGAACCTTGGCAACCAAGGCGCGCGGCAGCAACCGTGACGATCAAGTCAAAATAATCAGCTGACCTCGTGCTTCCGCTCACACGTCGTGGACGAAGCTTCACGCCGCTTTCTCCCCTCACAACTTATATATAAGTGTCGCGCTACTGGATCCTCGACATAGCAGCAAATAGCACAGGAAGCAACAACACTTGAGAGAGAACCCAAAACACAGACACACAGACCACACACAGGGCGAGTGAGAGAGAGAGTGGCTGAAGTGATGGTGTGGTCTACGAGCAAGCAACAAGGAGGAGATCAAGAAGAACCCAAGCAGCACAAAATGGTAAAAGAGGTGAAGAAGAGTGAGACACCCATCTTCACGTATCAGCTCCCCTTCCATTCTCTTTCCCTTAACAAAGTCAAGAACATCGAGGTCGACCGCTTGAGGCTGTCCTTCCCGACGGCGAAAAACTCTACGCTGGTCCCCGTTGATTCCGGTTCTGATGAAGAGAGTGACGAAGATCAAGGCTGTTCGGACATCGACGACACTGTAAACAGTATAGGTGGACAAATGACCGTCGATAAGCCTATGGACGAAGGGTTAGATCGCATCTGTAGTGGTCTGCATGCTATTCCCAGGAAAAATAAAGCAAGATCGGCCAAGAAAAGATCCCATAAGCTCAGCTCTAGGAAGTTCTACAAAATATTCAGCTGAGGGGCCTTTTTATTGGAGTGTATAAGGGATCTCGAGGACTGGCTGAATTCCGATAGCCTCCTCTTTGGTCAAAGTGTACAATTTGGATTTCTTTGCTGATTCTCCATACATTGGAAAATTTGTACGCGTCCATGTATAACTTCTGATCTTGAATGTAATCGTCATTACTTAGCAATGTGTGTGTGTGTGTGTCAGATTTATGCGTGTAGCGCAGTCCGCCTCGAGAAACCTTGCTGCCGACCGAAAAAACATGACTTTAGAAAATCGATGTATGTTCTTTTTTTTTTTTGCAAGGATGTTTTTTCATTTATAAAAGATATTTTATTAAATCAATATGTAACATCAAGCGAAGATTATCCTGCCACTCATATTGCGTGAAAACCTCCGTGGCCACCAGCTCCAACCGCGTACACACCGCTTTGAACAACGGTAGGTAATTCATACGGTCACTTCTTCGGTACAACCCCTAAACACATCAACTGGCCCGGTCAACTGGCCAGTCTAGTAAATTGGACATGGAAACAGGGTTTTGATTCGGGATACTTTCGTTGCCTTGGATGTTGCTGCCATTATAAACATTCCTATC
>NC_041387.1:114237571-114316983 GCF_002162155.2 Triticum dicoccoides | reverse complement strand
GGCAACTACACTGTGAAGACGGCGTACCGGGCTCTTGTGACTCAGAAAGAGCAATTAGCTCTAGAGGAAGGGACGGCTATCGGGACCTCAGAGGATGATAAACAAATGTGGAAAGCCCTATGGAAACTTGATGTTATTCCAAAAGTGAGAGTTTTCTGGTGGAGAGTACTTCGGGGGATTCTCCCAGATGAGTACACGCTCAAGAACCGCCATATTGCAGACGTTAGCAACTGCAAAGTATGCTTCGCTGGGGAGGAGGACTTGCAGCATGCATTACTCTCTTGTCCGCATGCCCGACTTTTTTGGGAGGAGGCATATGCATGGTTTGATCTTCGACTGCCAATTCTCTCGCCGGTGACATGGGCGCGTGATATCACATGCAGCCCACAATTTTCAGGTGATGATCGTGCAAAGATTACAACCATTATGTGGTCTATATGGCATTCTAGGAACCGGATCAAGCATGGGGAGGTAGGTCGAAATCCTACAGAGACGATCCGATCCACGAAGGAGGCGATTGCGCTCCTACAGCTGCCCCGGAAGGTGGCGTCGATCTTGCCAGGATACGGCTGGCGACCACCTGAAGTGGGGTTTATAAAAATTACCACAGACGGCACACTTAACTTCACCGATGGACGAGGGGGTGCTGGTGGCATTGCTCGCTCATCTACTACGTTCCTAGGTGCATGGTGCAAACCGTTTGATGGGGTATCTGATCCTCTGATCATGGAGGCTTTATCACTGCGGGAAGGAGTCCGTTTTGCTACTCTACGAGGCTTTCAGCATGTGATTATGGAGGTTGATTGTCTGGAGCTGGTGTCGCTCTGGGAAACTCGCCACAATTCTCGTTCTATTGTGGCTCCAGTTTTGTTAGAAATAGGAGAGCTTAGTTCTTTTTTCACTACTTTTGATGTTATTCATGTAAGCAGGTCAGCAAACTTATCAGCACATCTTTGTGCAAAACATGCATGTACACTGAATGTGACTGAAAGTTGGCTCGACAAGACCCCTAGCTTCCTTGTGAGCAGTCTGCTGGCTGACTGTCCAAGGAATACTCTTGCTTAATAAAGCTCTCTAATTTGCTCGAAAAAAAAACTGGCCAGTCTAGTAGCGAACGTATACACAGCCCGGCAAAATAGTTAAAAATTCAAAGAAAATCTGAATGACGGATGATTCGAGCACTGGACCTCCTACTTACACACAAAGTAGGCAAACCAATCCACCAAAGAAGCTATCACGCCTAATGAGCAGCGCAGAGGTTTAAAAACTATTCTCTTCGTCCGATTTTATATTGGTTCTAAGACCGACGGAAAATAAGAAGCTTGGCATGGGAAATACACTTTGGAACCTGCATGTATATACACCCTATATGGGATTTTTTTTATTATTATTTTAATAAAAAGTCAAAATAGGCAAGAACTATTTTGACAAAACACTTGACTTACTTTTGCACTAGTAAAAAAATCTGGATGAAAAAAAAAACAAAAGTTGACTTCACAGCAAAAAAGACAAAAATTATTTGCTATTATAGGTCACTATTCACACTATTTTAGCCAAAAAATTGTCTTTTTTGAAAAGAAGTCAAGGGGATATTTTTTTTGTGGATTTATTTTCTCACGAGTACAATAAAAGGTCAAGTTTATTTCAAAAATATTTTCAAGAATTTTCGACTTTTGGTTGAATTACTAATTTTTTTTGTATATAGGGTGTATATACACCCATAGACCAAAAGTTCCCTCCCGCTTGGCATGCAGTATTAAATATCATGGCGCGAGATAAGGCTGGTCATAGTGAGGAGTAACTTAGACTAGTAACATGCATATATTACTAGTCTATGTTACTACCTCTCTCTTAGTTTACAGGGCGTGCGCGTATCTCTAGATCGTCAATTTAACCAACCTAATACAAGTCATATATTACAAAAAATATACCAACATAAACTTTGGAGTTTCTACCTATTTATGTTACTCTCACTATGCCCAGCCTAAGAGCTGCGCCGTTAAGGCTGGTCACAGTGGGGAGGAACTTAGGAGTAACATCACACACTCCAATACAAGTTTGCTTATGTGGCACGTATTTAGTGAAGAGAGAGGTGTTTGTGGTAACTAGCTAAGTTACCGGAACATCACACACTCCAAGAAACAATGAGTCTATAACCTAATAAATACATCGTTGCATGATATTACATAGATGTTCCTACCCACTATGGTGGTAGTAACATAGTCTAGGGAAGTGTGAAGTTACTAGCTTATGTTCTTGCCTATTGTGACCAGCCTAATAGGAACCAACCGGTGCATGCATTTGCTTTTGCAACGGCATGTAGCATTTATTAGAGCGAGTTTTGTGGCAGCTATAATTACGAGAATTAATTAATATAGGAAACGAAAAGAAACTGCACACGATTACCGGTGAGAATTACCCATACTATATTTAGTACCCATGAGACAAAGCCTTGGTCCTAGAGTTTTGGTCATTGTGCCCATTATACCGGGGCGGGGAGAATATGAACGACGACAAATTTAAACTTTTTGGAATTTCGAATGCAGTTTTTCTTAAACGTGAACATTGATTAAAATTTTAGAAATATATGAAAAGGCAAAAAAAATCCAAAGTGGAACACAGTCTAAAACTCTGAACAAATTTTGATAAATGGGAAAAAACTAAAAATCCAAACCATTTTTTAAAATACAAACAATTTACAACTATGAACTTTTTTGAAAACGAGACCATTTTTTGAATTCTTCAAAAAAATTGAGAAAATATAAATAGATAAATAAATATGTTGAACATTTTTTAACTTTGCAAATTTGAAAAAAAAGAAATGAAAAAAGGAAAAAAATGATTCATGAACCTTTTCCCAAACCGGTAAAAACCGACCTAGAACCATCTAGAAGGTTCTGAAAGTCGGCATCTCGAAGGCAATGAACAGATTAAAATGGGAAGGCCCATGTTCACTCGTATCGACCTGGTATGTGCGAAACAAAAACTATTTTTGGACATTCTTATAATGGCCCCAACTCTCGTGAAGAGGTTGGCATGGCCATGCCATGTTTGAACGATTTTCAACACCGTATGTAAGAGCATCTCCGGCCGTTCGCCCTCCACGACACCGAAAAAGAGCCTCCTGAGGGCGAACCGGCATTTGTTGGCACGTCGGGGGCGATTGCGTTCCTAGTCGTCGCCCCAAGGCCGCCCCAGGAAACGCGCAAACTCGGCGAATTTTCAAACAAATTTGTGCAAACTCGACGATAATTCGTAGAAATTTGTACAAACATGCAAAACTAATCCTAAACTACGCCTAAAACATGCAAACTACTGCTACTGCTACGCCGCGGCCATCGCCCGCCTTCTACATGCCGAGGAGCCTGTAGAATCGGGTGTAGTCGCCATCATCGTCGTCGCGCGCCCTGCCGGACCCGTTGTCGTCCCTGCTGCTACCCTGGCCAGGGTCACCGACCAGCGCGGGGTTGGACGGACCGGCCTCGTCCTCCTCGTCATTGTTGAGGACGACTCTGCCGCCCTCCTCACGTAGTCCGCGTGCGGCGCGCGACCTGGCGCCGGGCCTGGAGCTCCGCGTATGCTCGGCGCTGGCGGAACACCTGCTCGCGAATGTAGTCCTCCCTTGCCCACTTGAGGGCAGCCTCGTCGTCAGCGGCCATCTCCGCGTGCTCCGGCTTCACGGGGAGCAGCCCCGGCTCGGTCTTCGGCCGGACCAGGCGGAGAGAGCGCGGGGAGGGGCGGGCGCCCTCGTGCGTGCCCTCGCGGATGACGAGGGCGCCGCTGCGGGTGCGGAGACGTAGCGACGTCTCCTTCTCCGGCTCTTCCTTGACGGGGCAGAGAGCCAGCAAGCCGGAGGAGAGCAAGCCGGAGCCCGACGAGGAGGACGTCCCAGGCTCCATTCATCGCGGCGTCATGAGAACGACGGCCGCGGCGGGTACTCGAGGCGCGGCGTGTTGCCGGTCTCGATGTGGTCGAGGACGGCCTCGAGGGTGCGGTTGGGCACGCCCCACCACTCGCGCCGCCCGTCCACGTTGAGGCGGCCGTGGGGGATGGTACCGTTGGCGAAGGCGATCTACTCCACGCGGCGCCGCTCGAAGAACATCGTCCACAACGTGTGCCTGTCGATGGTGTATCTCGGCTCGTTTCGCTGCTCCTCCGGCAGCGACGAGCGGATGCGGGCGATATTGGCCCGCCAAGCAGCCCCTTCGGGCATCGGCGGTACCGGCACACCGCCGACGCTGAGCTTCCACGTGTCCGGCACTCACATGTTCGGGGGCGCCGGATAGTCGGCCTCGTAGAGGAGGCGCACCTCGTCCTCGTGGAGATGGCGTCGACCGAAGACGTTCGCCATCGCGGCGTCTCCGGGGTACCTCTCAACCATTGCTCGTCGGCAGGGAATAGGGTGGAGAGTTTCTCTAAGGGGGAGGGAAGGCGAGCTTTGCTGATCTGTGGCGTCCACCAGCGGGGAGGACGACTTTGATAGCTGAAGCTGGGGGCGGTGAGCTTGCATGCGAGGTGAAAGAACATGCGGTGCCCCCATGTTTGGTTTTGGTAATTGATGACAATCTCTATGGACTAATGGTTGCCTTGAGTTATATTTGAAGGTTTTATCCATAGGCTTTTCTTGGAATACATGTGTTGGTTTCAAGGAGAGTTTGTATTGACCAAGGTGCTATTCAAAGAATTACCTAAAGATTGGTCTTGTGAGAGGTTGATCAAGACTAAGTCAAAGAGTGAATCAAGTTGATCAACGTACGAAGCATACAAGATGTACCAAGGGATCAAGTGATCCCATGGTATGGTAAGCATTGTCCATTACGCTTTGTATGCTAACCCATGATATTCCTGAGAGTTCTTTGTGGGGTTAGGTTGCGGTGTGCAAGTTTAAGTGGAGCATCACGAAGATATCAAATGCTAGAAGATTTGCGGAAGAGTGGCTCACCCATAGTGGAGTATAGGGTAGCTATCATCTAGTCTTCATCGAGCCAACACAATCAAGAAAGGTGGTCCAACTTGAGGGAGTCAAGATCGTCATCATCTAGCTCAAGTGGACCATGTGCAATGCAAAGGTTTACCCTTGATAGGTTTTCTATTTTACTGGTCTCATGGTGGTAGTTGGGAGACCGAGTTTTAGGATCGATTGCCGTACTATCAAGGGGGGCTCTCGATGAGTAGCTTGATCGTATCATTCGTAGAGAGCTCAAACCACTACATCCTTGCATCATCTTTCTTGGTTCTTGTTTGGTTCTCTTTGTGAGATTTGGAGCTTATGGTCATCTTGATGACAAGCTCGAGTTCATCGAAAATGGAGTTCACTTGCATATTCTATGATGTTTTCGATGTTGGAGGTTCTGTCGGTTCTTCTCTATTGTTTTGATGCTACTCGTTGTCTTGTATCCAACAAGTTTGAGTTTGCTCAATTCGGAGCTCATTTGCAGAAGTTATGGCAGTTCTATTTTTATTGGATTTGTCTGTTGTCCTTAGCTGTGTTTTGAAGGCATCCAAGTGCTAAAGCCTCTGTGGCGTGCGATAGTACTGCTCAAGGGAGCAGTAGTACCGCAGGGGCCAGCGGTAGTACCGCTGCCTCCCCAGAACGCTGGCGCACACGGAAGTAGGCGGAGAAGTGATTTTTTACTTCCGCGCCCTACGCGGTAGTACCACTCCTGGTGAGTGGTAGTACCGCAGCCTCGTGTCCTGGTGTTGTTGCGTGCGGTAATAGGCGCGAATGTAATTTTTTACATCCGCCCTTACGCGGTAGTACCGTTCCCTGTGAGCGGTAGTACCGTGCCGACTTTTTCTCGTAGCTAGCTCCAGCAGTTGTAGGCGCGGCAGTTGTTTTTTTATTTCGTGGTCGCTCGGTAGTACCGCAAGGGCAGGCGGTAGTACCGCTCCTGCAGTAGTACCGCCCTGTTGCCCCTTTGCAGTGTTGTTTCTTTGGGCTTCTGCCGCCCAAGCGGTAGTACCGCTACCCTTGCGATAATACCGTGAGGTCGAGCGGTAGTACCGCTCTGTGCGGGCTGTGAGGATAAACGTTGAATTTTTTCCCACCTATAAAAGGGGGTCTTCTTCCCCAATGGTCCTTATCCTTTAAGCTCGAGTTCTTCCCCCATTGTTGACCTTCTTCGAGCTTGCTAACTCTCAATCCCTCCATGAATTCTTACTAGCTTTTGAGGGAAAAGAGTAAGGAGATCTAGATCCATGTTTCCACCAATCACTTTCTCCTCTAAGTGAGGGGAACCCCTTGGATCTAGATCTTGGAGCTATTGATGTTCTCCTTCTTGTTCTTCCTTTCATTTTCCTCCCTAGCATTAGTTGTTTCGGTGGGATTTGGGAGAGAAGGACTTGGGCACTCCGTGTGCCCTTGCCATTGCATTGGGTGCATCGGTTTGAGTTCTCCACAGTGATACGTGGAAGTTACAAGTTGAGAAGCTTATTACTCTTGGGTGCTTGGTACCCTTGAGCTTGTTCCTCTTGGGTGCTTGGGCGCCCTAGACGGTTGGTGGTGTTCGAAGCTCAATCATTGTGGTGTAAATCTCCGGGCAAGCGTCGGGGTCTCCAATTAGGTTGTGGAGATCGCCCCGAGTAATTTGACGGGTACCGGTGACCGCCCCAAGGTTTGCCAAAGTGTACGGGTTTGGTGACCGCCCCCAAGGGTTGCCATTTATACGGGTTCGGTGACCGCCCTCAAGGGTCCCTTAGTGGAATCACGGCATCTTGCATTGTGCGAGGGCGTGGGGAGATTACGGTGGCCTTAGTGGCTTTTTGGGGAGCATTGTGCCTCCACACCGCTCCAAACGGAGATTAGCATCCGCAAGGGTGTGAACTTCGGGATACATCGTCGTCTCCGCATGCCTCGGTTATCTCTTACCCGAGCCCTTTACTTATGCACTTTACTTTGTGATAGCCATATTGTTTCTTGTCATATATCTTGCTATCACTTAGTTGTTTATCTTGCTTAGTATAAGTTGTTGGTGCACATAGGTGAGCCTAGTTGTTGTAGGTTTTGTGCTTTACAAATTAACCGTTAGGTTTATTCCGCATTTGTGCAAGCCTAAACCGTAATTATTTTAAAAGCGCCTATTCACCCCCCCTCTAGGCGACATCCACGATCTTTTACCAGGCGACGCGTGGCGGGAGCGGGCGGGACGCACGTCGATTGAGCCTTCACTGCGCCGCCCATAAGGCATCAATGGATGCTGACCGGCGTTACCGCGCCGCAGCCTTGGCATTTATTCCCGCGGGAACCGAGGCAATGAAGCGGCATCTCGCTGACTAGGCGGGCCCATCCCCGTTCGTGCCAAATTCGATCGCCCCGGCGCCAGCGCCCCCCAGCGCGCCGGGTTCGGCCTGGGTCCGCCGGCACCAATTTCGGTCTAACCCGACGAAAACAGGCTCCTGAAGGAGCGAATGGGCCGATTTTTTGGCGTCGGCAGCAAAAAATGGCTGGGGCGGCTGAAGGAAATATGCCCTAGAGGCAATAATAAAGTTATTATTTATTTCCTTATATCATGATAAATGTTTATTATTCATGCTAGAATTGTATTAACCGGAAACATAATACATGTGTGAATACATAGACAAACAGAGTGTCACTAGTATGCCTCTACTTGACTAGCTCGTTAATCAAAGATGGTTATGTTTCCTGACCATGAACAATGAGTTGTTATTTGATTAACGAGGTCACATCATTAGTTGAATGATCTGATTGACATAACCCATTCCATTAGCTTAGCACCTGATCGTTTAGTATGTTGCTATTGCTTTCTTCATGACTTATACATGTTCCTATGACTATGAGATTATGCAACTCCCGTTTACCGGAGGAACACTTTGGGTACTACCAAACGTCACAACGTAACTGGGTGATTATAAAGGAGTACTACAGGTGTCTCCAATGGTCGATGTTGGGTTGGCGTATTTCGAGATTAGGATTTGTCACTCCGATTGTCGGAGAGGTATCTCTGGGCCCTCTCGGTAATACACATCACATAAGCCTTGCAAGCATTACAACTAATATGTTAGTTGTGAGATGATGTATTGCGGAACGAGTAAAGAGACTTGCCGGTAACGAGATTGAACTAGGTATTGGATACCGACGATCGAATCTCGGGCAAGTAACATACCGATGACAAAGGGAACAACGTATGTCGTTATGCGGTCTGACCGATAAAGATCTTCGTAGAATATGTAGGAGCCAATATGGGCATCCAGGTCCCGCTATTGGTTATTGACCGGAAACGTGTCTTGGTCATGTCTACATTGTTCTCGAACCCGTAGGGTCCGCACGCTTAAGGTTTCGATGACAGTTATATTATGAGTTTATGAGTTTTGATGTACCGAAGGAGTTCGGAGTCCCGGATGAGATCGGGGACATGACGAGGAGTCTCGAAATGGTCGAGACGTAAAGATCGATATATTGGACGACTATATTCGGAGTTCGGAAAGGTTCCGAGTGATTCGGGTATTTTCCGGAGTACCGGGGGGTTACGGGAATACGGGGAAGAGTATTGGGCCTTGATGGGCTTTAGTGGGAAGAGGAGAAAAAGGCTGCGCCCCCCCTCCCCTCTAGTCCGAATTGGACTAGGGAAAAGGGGGCCGGCCACCTCTCCTTCTCCTGCTATTCCTTCTCCCTTCCTCCCCTCTTGGTGGACTCCTACTAGGACTTGGAGTCCTAGTAGGACTCCCTATCCTGGCCGCACCTTTGCCTTGGCCGGCCTCCTCCTCCTCCATCCTTTATATACAGGGGCAGGGGCACCTCTAAACACACAAGTTGACACAAGTTGATCCACGTGATCGATTCCTTAGCCGTGTGCGGTGCCCCCTGCCACCATATTCCTCGATAATACTGTAGCGGAGTTTAGGCGAAGCCCTACTGCTGTAATTCATCAAGATCATCACCACGCCGTCGTGCTGACGAAACTCTTCCCCGACACTTTGCTGGATCGGAGTCCGGGGATCGTCATCGAGCTGAACGTGTGCTCGAACTCGGAGGTGCCGTAGTTTCGGTGCTTGATCGGTTGGATCGTGAAGACGTACGACTACTTCCTCTACGTCGTGTCATCGCTTCCGCAGTCGGTCTGCGTTGGGTACGTAGACAACACTCTCCTCTCGTTGCTATGCATCACATGATCCTGTGTGCGCGTAGGAATTTTTTTTGAAATTACTACGAAACCCAACAGTGGCATCCGAGCCTAGGTTAATGATGTTGATGTTATATGCACGAGTAGAACACAAGTGAGTTGTGGACGATACAAGTCATACTGCCTATCAGCATGTCATATTTTGGTTCAGCGGTATTGTTGGACGAGACGACCCGGACCAACCTTACGCGTACGCTTACGCGAGACCGGTTCCCTCGACGTGCTTTGCACATAGATGGCTTGCGGGCGACTGTCTCTCCAACTTTAGTTGAACCAAGTATGGCTACGCCCGGTCCTTGCGAAGGTTAAAACGGAGTCTATTTGACAAACTATCGTTGTGGTTTTGATGCGTAGGTGAGATTGGTTCTTACTTAAGCCCGTAGCAACCACGTAAAACATGCAACAACAAAGTAGAGGACGTCTAACTTGTTTTTGCAGGGCATGTTGTGATGTGATATGGTCAAGGCATGATGCTGAATTTTATTGTATGAGATGATCATGTTTTGTAACCAAGTTATCGGCAACTGGCAGGAGCCATATGGTTGTCGCTTTATTGTATGCAATGCAATCGCGATGTAATGCTTTACTTTATTACTAAACGGTAGTGATAGTCGTGGAAGCATAAGATTGGCGAGACGACAACGATGCTACGATGGAGATCAAGGTGTCGCGCCGGTGACGATGGTGATCATGACGGTGCTTCGGAGATGGAGATCACAAGCACAAGATGATGATGGCCATATCATATCACTTATATTGATTGCATGTGATGTTTATCTTTTTATGCATCTTATCTTGCTTTGATTGACGGTAGCATTATAAGATGATCTCTCACTAAATTATCAAGAAGTGTTCTCCCTGAGTATGCACCGTTGCAAAAGTTCTTCGTGCTGAGACACCACGTGATGATCGGGTGTGATAGGCTCTACGTTCAAATACAACGGGTGTAAAACAGTTGCGCACGCAGAATACTCAGGTTAAACTTGACGAGCCTAGCATATGCAGATATGGCCTCGGAACACGGAGACCGAAAGGTCGAGCGTGAATCATATAGTAGATATGATCAACATAATGATGTTCACCGATGAAACTACTCCATCTCACGTGATGATCGGATATGGTTTAGTTGATTTGGATCACGTGATCACTTAGAGGATTAGAGGGATGTCTATCTAAGTGGGAGTTCTTAAGTAATATGATTAAATTGAACTTAAATTTATCATGAACTTAGTCCTGGTAGTATTTTGCAAATCATGTTGTAGATCAATAGCTCGCGTTGTTGCTTCCCTGTGTTTATTTTGATATGTTCCTAGAGAAAATTGTGTTGAAAAAAAAATGTTAGTAGCAATGTTGCGGATTTGATCCGTGATCTGAGGTTAAATCCTCATTGCTGCACAGAAGAATTATGTCCTTAATGCACCGCTAGGTGACAGACCTATTGCAGGAGCAAATGCAGACGTTATGAACGTTTGGCTAGCTCAATATGATGACTACTTGATAGTTTAAGTGCACCATGCTTAACGGCTTAGAATCGGGAATTCAAAAATGTTTTGAACATCATGGACCATATGAGATGTTCCAGTAATTGAAGTTAATATTTCAAGCAAATACCCGAGTTGAAGAGATATGAAGTCTCCAACAAGTTCTATAGCTAAAAGATGGAGGAGAATCGCTCAACTAGTGAGCATGTGCTCAGATTGTCTGGGTACTTCAATCGCTTGAATCAAGTGGGAGTTAATCTTCCAGATAAAATAGTGATTGACAGAATTCTCTAGTCACCATCACCAAGTTAGTAGATGAACTATAGTATGCAAAGGATGATGAAAATGATTCCCGAGCTCTTCGTGATGTTGAAATCAACGAAGGTAGAAATCAAGAAAGAGCATCAAGTGTTGATGGTTGACAAGATCACTATTTTCAAGAAAAGGGCAAAGGGAAAGAAAGGGAACTTCAAGTAGATTGACAAGCAAGTTGTCACTCCCACGAAGAAGCCCAAAGCTGAACCAAAGCCTGAAACTGAGTGCTTACACTGCAAAGGAAATGGTCACTGGAAGCGGAACTACCCTAAATATTTGGTGGATAAGAAGGATGGCAAAGTAAAAAAAAGGGTATATTTGATATACAGGTGTTTGATGTGTGCTTTACTAGTGTTTATAGCAACCCCTCAGTATTTGATACTTGTTCAGTTACTCAAAACGGGAGTTGCAGAATAAACAGAGACTAGTTAAGGGTGAAGTGACGATGTATGTTGGAAGTGGTTCCAAGATTGATATGATCATCGTCGCACACTCCCTATACTTTCGGGATTAGTGTTGAACCTGAATAAGTGTTATTTGGTGTTTGCGTTGAGCATGAATATGATTTGATCATGTTCATTGTAATACGGTTATTCATTTAAGTAAGAGAATAAATTGTTGTTCTGTTTACATGAATGAAACCTTATATGGTTACACACCCAATGAAAATAGTTCGTTGGATCTCGATCATAGTGATACACATAATCATAATATTGAAACCAAAAGATGCAAAGTTAATAATGATAAGTGCAACTTGTTTGTAGCACTGCCGTTTAGGTCATATTGGTGTAAAGCGCATGAAGAAACTCCATACTGATGGGCTTTTTGAATCACTTGATTATGAATCAGTTGATGCTTGCGAACCATGCCTCTTAGGCAAGATGACTAAGACTCTGTTCTTCGGAACGATGGAGCGAGCAATAGATTTGTTGAAAATCATACATACTGATGTATGTAGTCCGATGAATATTGAGGCTCTCGACAGGTATCATTATTTTCTGATCTTCACAGATGATTTGAGCAGATATGAGTATATCTACTTGATGAAACATAAGTCTGAAACATTTGAAAAGTTCAAAGAATTTCAGAGTGAAGTGAAAAATCATCGTAACAAGAAAATAAAGTTTCTACGATCTGATCGTAGAGAAGAGTATTTGAGTTACGAGTTTGGCCTTCAGTTAAAAACAATGTGAAATAGTTTCACTACTTATGCCACCTAGAACACCACAATATAATGGTGTGTCCGAACGTCATAACCGTACTTTATTAGATATGGTGCGATCTATGATGTGTCTTACCGATCTACCACTATCGTTTTGGGGTTATGCATTAGAGACAGCTGCATTCACGTCAAATAGGGCACCATCAAAATCCGTTGAGACGACGCCTTATGAACTGTGGTTTAGCAAGAAACCAAAGTTGTCGTTTCTTAAATTTGGGGTTGCGATGCTTATATGAAAAAGTTTCATCCTGATAAGCTCAAACTCAAATCGGAGAAGTGCGTCTTCATAGGATATCCAAAGGAAACTATTGGATACACCTTCTATCACAGATCCGAAAGGCAAGACTTTTGTTGCTAAATTCGGAAACTTTCTGGAGAAGGAGTTTCTCTCGAAAGAAGTGAGTGGGAGGAAAGTAGAACTTGACGAGGTAACTGTACCTGCTCCCTTACTGGAAAGTAGTTCATCACAGAAAACTGTTTCAGTGACATCTACACCAGTCAGTGAGGAAGCCAATGATAATGATCATGAAACTTCAGATCAAGATACTACTGAACTTCGTAGATCAACCAGAGTAAGATCCGCACCAGAGTGGTACGGTAATCCTGTTCTGGAGGTCATGCTACTAGATCATGATGAACCTACGAACTATGAAGAAGCGATGGTGAGCCCAGATTCCGCAAAGTGGCTAGAAGCCATGAAATCTGAGATATGATCCATGTATGAGAACAAAGTGTAGACTTTGATTGACTTGCCCGATGATCGGTGAGTCATTAAGAATAAATGGATCTTCAAGAGGAAGACGGACGTTGATAGTAGTGTTACTATCTACAAAGCTAGACTTGTCGAAAAAGGTTTTTGACAAAGTTCAAGGTGTTGAATACGATGAGATTTTCTTACTCGTATCGATGCTTAAAAGTCTGTCCGAATCATGTTAGCAATTGCCGCATTTTATGATTATGAAATTTGGCAGATGGATGTCAAAACTGCATTCCTGAATGGATTTCTGGAAGAAGAGTTGTATATGATGCAACCAGAAGGTTTTGTCAATCCAAAGGGAGCTAACAAAGTGTGCAAGCTCCAGCGATCCATTTATGGACTGGTGTAAGCCTCTCAGAGTTGGAATAAACGTTTTGATAGTGTGATCAAAGCATTTGGTTTTATACAGACTTTTGGAGAAGCCTGTATTTACAAGAAAGTGAGTGGGAGCTCTGTAGCATTTCTGATATTATATGTGGATGACATATTATTGATTGGAAATGATATAGAATTTCTGGATAGCATAAAGGGATACTTGAATAAAAGTTTTTCAAGAAAAGACCTCAGTAAAAGCTACTTATATATTGAGAATCAAGATCTATTGAGATAGATCAAGACACTTGATAAGATTTTCAATGACTACATACCTTGGCAAGATTTTGAAATAGTTCAAAATGGAACAGTTAAAGAAAGAGTTCTTGCCTGTGTTGCAAAGGTATGAAATTGAGTAAGACTCAAATCCCGATCACAGCAGAAAATAGAAAGAGAATGAAAAATCATTCCCTATGCCTCAGTCATAGGTTCTATAAAGTATGCTATGCTATGTACCAGACCTATTGTATACCTTGCTCTGTATTTGGCAAGGGAGTACAATAGTGATCTAGGAGTAGATCACTGGACATTGGTCAAGAATATCCTTAGTAAGGACTAAGGAGATGTTTCTCGATTATGGAAAAAGGTTCGTCGTAAAAGGTTACGCCGATGCAAGTTTGACACTAATCTAGATGACTCTAAGTCTTGATCTAGATACATATTGAAAGTGGGAGCAATTAGCTAGAGTAGCTCCGTGCAGAGCATTGTAGACATAGAATTCGCAAAATACTTACGGATCTGCATATGACATACCCGTTGACTAAGATTCTCTCACAAGCAAAACATGATCACACCTTAGTACTCCTTGGGTGTTAATCACATAGCGATGTGAACTAGATTACTGAATCTAGTAAACCCTTTGGGTGTTGGTCACATAGCGATGTGAACTATGGGTGTTAATCACATGGTGATGTGAACTATTGCTGTTAAATCACATGGCGATGTGAACTAGATTATTGACTCTAGTGCAAGTGGGAGACTGAAGGAAATATGCCCTAGAGGCAATAATAAAGTTATTATTTATTTCCTTATATCATGATAAAATGTTTATTATTCATGCTAGAATTGTATTAACCGGAAACATAATACATGTGTGAATACATAGACAAACAGAGTGTCACTAGTATGCCTCTACTTGACTAGCTCGTTAATCAAAGATGGTTATGTTTCCTGACCATGAACAATGAGTTGTTATTTGATTAACGAGGTCACATCATTAGTTGAATGATCTGATTGACATGACCCATTCCATTAGCTTAGCACCTGATCGTTTAGTATGTTGTTATTGCTTTCTTCATGACTTATACATGTTCCTATGACTATGAGATTATGCAACTCCCGTTTGCCGGAGGAACACTTTGGGTGCTACCAAACGTCACAACGTAAATGGGTGATTATAAAGGAGCATTACAGGTGTCTCCAAAGGTAGATGTTGGGTTGGCGTATTTCGAGATTAGGATTTGTCACTCCGATTGTCGGAGAGGTATCTCTGGGCCCTCTCGGTAATGCACATCACATAAGCCTTGCAAGCACTGCAACTAATATGTTAGTTGTGAGATGATGTATTACGGAACGAGTAAAGAGACTTGCCGGTAACGAGATTGAACTAGGTATTGGATACCGACGATCAAATCTCGGGCAAGTAACATACCGATGACAAAGGGAACAACGTATGTCGTTATGCGGTCTGACCGATAAAGATCTTCGTAGAATATGTAGGAGCCAATATGGGCATCCAGGTCCCGCTATTGGTTATTGACCGGAAACGTGTTTTGGTCATGTCTACATTGTTCTCGAACCCGTAGGGTCCGCACGCTTAAGGTTTCGATGACAGTTATATTATGAGTTTATGAGTTTTGATGTACCGAAGGAGTTCGGAGTCCCGGATGAGATCGGGGACATGACGAGGAGTCTCGAAATGGTCGAGACGTAAAGATCGATATATTGGACGACTATATTCGGAGTTCGGAAAGGTTCCGAGTGATTCGGGTATTTTCCGGAGTACCGGGGGGTTACGGGAATACGGGGAAGAGTATTGGGCCTTGATGGGCTTTAGTGGGAAGAGGAGAAAAAGGCTGCGCCCCCCCTCCCCTCTAGTCCGAATTGGACTAGGGAAAAGGGGGCCGGCCACCTCTCCTTCTCCTCCTATTCCTTCTTCCTTCCTCCCCTCTTGGTGGACTCCTACTAGGACTTGGAGTCCTAGTAGGACTCCCTATCCTGGCCGCACCTTTGCCTTGGCCGGCCTCCTCCTCCTCCATCCTTTATATACAGGGGCAGGGGCACCTCTAAACATACAAGTTGACACAAGTTGATCCACGTGATCGATTCCTTAGCCGTGTGCGGTGCCCCCTGCCACCATATTCCTCGATAATACTGTAGCGGAGTTTAGGCGAAGCCCTGCTGCTGTAATTCATCAAGATTGTCACCACGCCATCGTGCTGACGAAACTCTTCCCCGACACTTTGCTGGATCGGAGTCCGGGGATCGTCATCGAGCTGAACGTGTGCTCGAACTCGGAGGTGCCGTAGTTTCGGTGCTTGATCGGTTGGATCGTGAAGACGTACGACTACTTCCTCTACGTCGTGTCATCGCTTCCGCAGTCGGTCTGCGTTGGGTACGTAGACAACACTCTCCTCTCGTTGCTATGCATCACATGATCCTGTGTGCGCGTAGGAAATTTTTTGAAATTACTACGAAACCCAACAGCGGCCTGTTAGGGGCGCTTTTGGAGATGCTCTAAGTTGCAACAGGTCCGGCCATTTTATGAGCATTTTTTGACCGAGAAAACTACAGAAAATGCAAAACTTGTCGGAAACCCAAACAACTTGGCATGATGCCTTGAATTAGTGATACAAGGTCATGAAAAAAAAACTTGGGGTCATTCCAAGGTTGTCGAGAAACAACGTGCTCTCAGACGATGCCTTCTGGTAGGACACCTGTCATTAAATATTCTCTAATTTTGGACATTCTTGAAATAACTCTAACTTCTATAACTAGGTGGGAATGCCCGTTGAAGGCATTCATGTCATGTTTGAACGAATTTCGACACCGTATACAAGTTGCGATATGTCCGACTATTTATCTGGTTTTTTACCGAGAAAACTCCAGAAAATGCAAAACTTGTCAGAAAACCCAAACAACATGGCATGATGCCTTGAATTGGTCATTCAAGTCCATGAGCAGCATTGGGGTCATTTTAACGATGTTGAGAAACAACGTGCTCTCAAATGGAGCCTTCTTAGCATATGCGGGCATCCTCCGTTGAACATGACCTATTTTTGGTCATTCTTGAAATGGCCTCGACTTTTGTAGGAAGGTGGACATGCCCATGATAGGCACCCATGTCATATTTGAGCGAGTTTTGACACAGTATGCAAGTCGCGACACGTTCGGCCCTTTATCAACTTTTTTTTTGTTGCGGCAAATCATCGGGCAATCACACACATGATTGTAGAATGGGTGGGCCCATCTGTGCGTTCGAGCCACCGGTATTGCGAATCTTCTGGAAGGTTACTTACCATTTTAGGACTTCTACAAGGTTCCTAAACAGTTTTTTCTGATTTTTTTCTCAGTTTTGGTTTTGTTTCTATTTTTCTAGTTTTTTTCTTTTTGTTTTGTTTCTTTCGGAAAAAGTCGTTATTTTTAAAAAAATCAACATATAGAATTTTTTTTCAATTTTTTTGCAAAATATGATCGAAAAATCCTTATTTTTCATTATTTTTCAAGAATAGTTCGCGTTTTAAAACATGTCCAGAATTTTTAAATTTGTTCATGTTTTCCAAAAAAATGGAGTTTCAAAATTTTCCTTTATGGTTTTTAACGTTGTTCGCAATTTAGAAAATCAGAATTTGAAAATGTGTTCATGTTTTCAAAAGAGCTTAGAGTTGTAAAATTTTCCCGTGTGGTTTGTTTCTATTTTTTTTGGAATTTCAATTTTTGGTTATGATTTTAGAATGTGTTTGGAATTTCAAAATGTTTTCCAATTTTTTAAAGTTATTCATGTTTTCAAAAAAATTGTTCTCATTTTAAATATTTTTCATTGGTTCAAATATTTTTTGCATATTAAAAAAATCATGGATTTCAAAAACAATTAGCATATTAATAAAAGTTCATGGATTTCAAAAAATGATCATTTTTCTGAATTCTGTTTCCGAATTTCGAAAAATATTTCTGTTCTAGAAAATTGTTCACATAATCTAAAAAATATTCGGTATTTAGAAGGTGTTCACGTTTTTAGTGAAACGTTCGAAAGCTTCTGTGTGTTAATAAGAGATCCGCGCTAGCTTATAATCAGAATCTGTTGATAGGTCGACTGGCTAGCAGCGCGCTTCACACGGTCTAAGGTCGCGTGTTTGAATCTTGGCATCGTCTATATTCTTTTTGTGACTATATATGCTCTATTTCAGTTGCACTTAGTGGGCCGGCCCAGCAGCGGGCGTGCTGCTCTATCGTACAGCGTATACGTCTCGGTGGATGATGCACATACATACGAAAGTTGTGAAATGTCTATATTACCCTTTATACGTTTTGTAAGAGGGGTTGTATCGAAGCGGGACTCTCATACGGTTTAATATAGACCACGTGCGAAGCCCGTATGTACGGCAAAAAATAACCTGCAACGGAGAAGAGAGTTTGCCACTGAAAACAAGATCGTTTCACCTAGTCAAAGTGACAATAATAAGGCAGATGCTCTCGCCCTTATCAGTTGGAGATGTATATTTTTATTTTTATATAATTGTTTTAAGGTCTTTAATAACACAAACATCTCACTTTATTCATTAATTGAACATATCACACCAGATTTTCTTTTGAAACTTACACGGACAAAAAAAACCTTTGATACATTCAAAAGTTACATCCAAAGCCATTCGAAGGCGTTCTCTCCAGCTCTATATTTTGTATCTGGACTTTTGTTTGAGTCTCTTGCAAAGAAGCAGCAGAAGGCCTGTCCTACACAAGCTGAACCAATATCATATATTTTGGAAAGCCGCATTACTCTTCCACCACAAGAGGTGAGAACCTAAGATCGTAAAATACAGTGTGATCGGGAACACACCCTTTGCAAGGCAAACTGCTGAACCGCCGCTTCTCATAGTTTTGTCAGGGAAATTGATCGAGAGGGAAAAATTGAAACAAGAGAATAACTAACCGAAGCAAACTTGTTATTCCACTTGCTGCCGCCACTGGCTTAATAGGATAAAGCGTGGGATGACAATTCGCCGGATGTTGAGACACTAGCAGAAAAACAACTATAAGCGTAGTAGGAACATTCAGTTTAGATATCTCAAATTCGAGGTTGGTATTTACAAATATATGCATCCAAGACGGCTAGTTTTATGAGTTGCCACGACTTGATATTACATGTGAGACGGTCTATTTTGACACCTGATTCGAAACAGAAGCAATACGCAGTGAGGCAAGCCTTGTTATAAACATGTCTCAAACAGTTTTGGTCCGGTATAACTAGCCAATACTCCCTCCGTCCACGAATAAGTGTACTTCTATCTTTTGTCATAAGTGAAAGTTTTAAATTTTGACTAACTATATAGTAAAGACTTGTAACATATATGACATCAAATTGGTATATTATGAATGTACATTTCAAAATGAATCTAGTGATACTAATTTAGTGTCATAAATGCTGCTACATTTTCCTATAAAGTTGGTCAAAATTTTAAATTTTGACTTAGGACAAAATCTAAATGTACACTTATTCACGAACAGAGGGAGTACGAGGCATCCCTCAAATTGTAGGTTCACATTTTCTCACCCTGTCGGCTTGCCTCCCAATAAAAATGGGACAGACTATGTACCGGTTGCCTGTTTTTGTTTTCGGGCCAGCCAATTTCTGCTCTACCATTGTTTTTTTATCCAATGGACAGCATGTGCAACCCAAATCGGCTGGCCACACGTTTGTTTCAGTCGGTTTTCCTCAACCATCCAAAGTCAACCCTTTGCACACAAACGAACAGAAGCCCCCAATACTTCTTGAGCTGAGGCAACAACAGATCCATTAACCTAAGAAGAAATGTTCAAGGGCTCGTTTACTATTTGTGTTAGTCACTTTATTTAGCCGTGTCCTAATTTTAGATCAGTCGCATTTTTAGTCGTGTTCTAAAAAACAATGCATACCTATTATAAATCTAAAAATACATTAGATTTATTGTTGGTTGAAAATCTAATTTTGGTCTGTCACATTTTTAGTTGTGTTCAACAAGTGGTAGATTCTTTAATTAAGAAAAAAAAACAGTTCAGTCAATTTACGCCCAAATAGAAGAAGAAACAAGCCCACATTATACAGTCCATGTTGGTCTGGTTTAATACAGCTATGTTAAACCGCAGTGGAGCCCGGTCCCAAAGAATATAGTCCACATTGGCCAATGATATTAGATGGATAAGCGCCATATCGTTTGCATAATTATAATAAATCTAATACTTGTGGTCATGCCACCTTAAAAGACTAATGAACAAAAATAAAAATAAAAATGAAGTTTTCTAAGAAGAATGAATTAGTGGAATTGCTATTACCATTCAAGAAGACAGAAAATGAAAAAAAAACTAAATAGTACAACAAAAATCTAAGGAACAAGCATATAATAGAGAAATTTCCACAAGAAAAAGGTTTTCTAATAAGAAATGAAAAAGCTAAAACAAAATAAAAAAAATGATGTTTTCTAAGGAAGAATGAATTAGTGGCATTGGTATTATAGTTTAAGAGAAAGTAAATGAAAAAAAAGAAATAATAATGAAAACAATTTAGACACTATTTACATAAAAATTGCACTTTTAATAATATTCAAAAATAACCATGTAATAGTGGAATTCTAAAAAAATGAATTAGTGGCATTTGTATTACACTTCATGAAAAAAGAAAATAAAAATAAAATAAACCAAAACAAAAACAATAAATTTTTCTAAGGAAGAGTCAACAGTAGCATTTGTATCATAGTTTAAGAACAAAGAAAATGATAAAGAACTAAAAAAATAACAAAAAAAAATTGCACACAATTTACACATTAATTGTGCCTTCCTATAATAATATGTAAGATAAGCATATAAAAAATTTGTAAAAGGAAAAATTATTTCCTAAGAAGGAATGAAATGTTGGGATTAGTATTAAACTTAAATAAGAAATAAAATAAAAAGGTAAAATAACTTAAATAATAATTTTTCTAAGAAATATTGGATTAGTGGCATTGGTAAGAAAATGAAAAAAAACATATGAAAACTTGCAGACAACTTTGCACTGAAATTGCACTTTTCATAATATGCAAAGTATAAGCATATAATTGTACAATGTTTGCACTCTAATATAATTTACACACATATTCACTCGAAAAAAATTGCACACATATTCTATAGGACTTGTGTATAAACTTACACACGCAAAAAAAATGAATAAAAAGAAGTTTTTGAAGAAAGAAGGAATCAGTGACATTGTATTACCCTTTAAGAAGAAAGAAAAAGAAACAAACTTAAAATAAATAACAAAAAAATCTCACCCGATTTACACATAATTTTGTTTTTTAGTAATATGTAAGAATAAGAATATAATAGCGAAATCCTCGAACATAATTTTTTTAGGAAGTAATGAATGAGTAGCATTGGTATTACCCGAATATAAAAATAAAACTAAATAAAGTAATAACTAAAAAATAAATAAAATAAAAAGAAATAAAATTCATAATAATAAAGTTTCCTCAGGAAGAATAATTAATGGCATTGGCATTACCTTTTAAGAAGAAAGAAAACGAGTAAAAAAAGGCGTGAAAAGAGCTTCAAGCCCAATAAGAAAATCGACTAACCCCAAATAGGGGCAAGTCAAAAATTCAAGCCAAGTGATCATCAAAGAAAAAAAAACAGCATGAATCTTGACAAAGAATCGGCTGTCAAAAAGTCAACTTACCCAAATTTATGGAACGTGTAACTTACATATAGCTAAAGTGTATAATTAAATAGTGTCACACGATCGCTCCAGCACGAACAAATATATGATAAAATTGAACAGCCAAAATGTTAACCAAGCAACAACAAATGAACAGGAGACACAAGAAAGAAAAATAAAAAAATATAATGCCGTATTGGTTACTTTTTTCTTATTAGTAGATGAAGATATATACTAAAACAAAATAATTATGTAAACAAACATGAAAATTATTTCAAGGTGCAACGGATTAAGGGCATTGGTATTATCCTTAAAGAAGAACAAAAATTTAACAAAACTTGCATTGTTCAAAAATATACAAGAACAACATATATGGGCTGTTTGGTTTCTAGCCACACTTTGCCACACCTCACCTTAAACAAGTTTGACCAAGTTAGGTGGGTGTTTGGTTCTAGCCACACCTAAGACAAGAATTTTTTTATGCGCAGTGAACCCCACATGTCATAGACATAAAAAGTGTGGCAATATTCTCTTAGGCAAGCCAAAGTGTAGCTAACAATTTAAGCAACTCAAGTTAGTCAAGTGTGGCAAATGTGACAAAAATAATGTGACAATATAAGGCAAACAAGTCACAATCCAAACAGCCCCATAGTAGCATAACGTCCAACAATAATACATCCGCAACACCACTAACCATTGTACCCCACACTCAAGGGAAAGCTCCACAACCAAGCAGCCAAATTGTGGTCGTCCAGTAGAATAATATATCCATAATGTATAAGGGAAATGACTATAATATCTGATGAACGTTCGTTGTGTAGGGTTGACATTTGCGAACGCTTCAGATGGCAATTTAGTTGTATGAGGTTGACAGTTTCTTCATAATCTCCCACAAAGAAAAATGTCAATTTTTCAAAAACGCATAGCAATTTGTAGATAGAAAAGAAATTTTACAGTGAAAAAGGGCAAAATTTGTTATCTCATACCAGGTAAAGTTGCTCCTACCCGAGTTCGTCAGTTATCATTTTCGAAAAGAAAAAGTGGTAAAATGGAGGGCATAACTAGACGGCTTGGCGGGGGAAATATCTGGTACTCCCACCCCTAGGGTGCTTCCGGTGCTCCAAAATTTGGTAGCACATTTTTAAATGTTCGAAAAATTCTGAAAAAAACCCATCACATTGACACAACATCAAAATATAAACAACAATAACAACAACAACAACAACAACAAAGCCTTTAGTCTCAAACAAGTTGGGGTAGGCTAGAGGTGAAACACATAAGATCTCGCAACCAACTCATGGCTTTGGCACATGGATAACAAGCTTCCACGCATCCCTGTCCATAGCTAGTTCTTTAGTGATACTCCACCCCTTCAGGTCTCTCTTAACGGCCTTCTTTCATGTCAAATTCGGTCTACCCCGACCTCTCTTGACATTATCCGTACGCTTTATTCGTTCGCTATGTACTGGAGCTTCTGGAGGCATGCACTTAATATGCCCAAACCATCTCAGGGGATGTTGGACAAGCTTCTCTTCATTTGGTGCTACCCCAACTCTATCTCGTATATCATCATTCCGGACTCTATCCTTCCTCGTATGGCCACACATCTATCTCAACATATGCATCTCCGCCACACCTAACTGTTGAACATGTCGCCTTTTAGTCGGCCAACACTCAGCGTCATACAACATTGCGGGTCGAACAGTCATCCTGTAGAACTTGCCTTTTAGCTTTTGTGGCACTCTCTTGTCACAGAGAATGCCAGAGCTTGGCGCCACTTCATCCATCCGGCTTTGAGATCAAAATTCGAAACGTAGCTTGAGAAACATAAATGACAAATTCAACAATAAATAGTACAAAACTTAAGTTAGGCTTTAGATTAGGCCCATTATCACATTGATGTTCATTTTATCATTTTTCTATCTCGAGTAATGTTTTAAATTTTGATTTGAATTTTTTTATAACATACATTAATGTTGTGTCAATGTACTGGATTTTTTTAGAATTTTTTAAACATTTTAAAATGTGCTGCCAAGTTTGGAGCACCAGGAGCACCCTAAGGGTGGGAGTACTTGTTAGAGTTGTGTCGAATATAGTGTACAACGTAGGGTATAATTGGACTTGTAGTTGTATTGTGTTTAGATAGGATATGGAGTCGTGTCTAAGTAGGACACTTGTATCCTATGCCTTTTATATATAGCAGGGGTAGACACACGATGTAACCTATGCCAACATAATAGCATCAGAATGCAGGGGAAGCCGGCGGCATGTGCCGGTGTCCAGGGCGACCGGGTGCGGTATTGTAGCGGTGTCATGGGAAGGAGCACCCATAGTCAAGCCCCGGGATGTAGCCATATCGGTGAACCTCGTTAACAAATCTCGGTGTCGTGCTCGGTTGTTTGCTTGATCCTCGGATGATCGACGATATGCCTCGGATTTATTATAACAAGTGGTATTATGAGCTAGGTTGTGTGGAGGCCGTGGAAGGTTGATCTATTGGAAGAAGAAGCATCGACAGAGTTATGCGGAAAGCGGTCGTAATACGGGAGCGAAAGTCTTCGGCGAGTTACAGTTAGAAGCGATTCTGAAGCAAATTGGTCGTTGTAATTCTTAAAGAAGCAATCAGATGAGCAGTGGCAGAGCATAAACGGCGCAACAACAAGAGATGTGCGGCGGTCGATTAGTTGGATCGATCGGGTGAGCGTCTGGCGGCGGCGGCGACGATACGTACAGCAGCGGGAGTCTTGAAGCTACGATCAGGTGTGCAGGCAGGCTGCCTAGCACGGGAGCCACAGAACAAGCAGTGTTGTAGTGCGTTGTGGACTGCTGATGGGTTGCTGCAATGCGTGGCATATGTGCAGGAGGCACACGGCGCTAGCTAAAGCTCTAGCCTCAGATGCATGTGAGATTTGTTTGGGAAAAAAATTTGGCACAAAGACTAGTCGAGACCGGGATGCTATCAAGAAGAAAGAAGATAAGTCCAAGAGCTAGAGCTATATACGTGTGTTGTTCACACGGGAAGGCTGTAAGGGATTTTGCTTTGGTTTTCTTTGTTGGTACACTTTTGTGTATGGATGGCGTTGGATATGGTGACGGTTTGAGGATCTGGAGCGTGCCATGCAGCCGGATAAGTTCGGCTGGGTCGGACTGGGCAGTCTGATGGGATCGACGCAAGTCGGTTGGTACAGAAGACGATGCGGGATCGGCGGCAGCGACATAGGAGCGTGATGCCGATGGTGACCGACTTTTGGGCGTGGAAACACGTGGCGCAGACCCCGAGGGCTTGTGTGGCTTCGACAAAACTATGGCGTGTGGTTGATTCAAGATGACATATGCATGTGAGCTTGAAGTCGACGAGACGCGTGGGGGTGAACTGATCATCTACCATGGATACATGTTGAAGGTGGAGCTGAATTAAGGGGCTACAGTGTAAGGATCTAGAGAATCGAAGCCTATTTCAGCTGGGGAAAAAGGGAGGGACACGTAGTTCGGACTGGAGCCCAATGGTCTGATGGAAGCGCGAAACTCGTCATCGGTCGGCGATGATCAGTGATACTCTGTAGTGGGGGTTGAGTGGTGTGGGTTCGTGATCCTTGAGACTCGACCGGGACAACGGAGGCTCGACGCGGTAACAGCGGCGAGGCGTGCGGTATGCACGGGACATGGAGACGGGTCAGGGCTCTGGTGGTCATACATGTGGTGAGACAACTGCGAATTTGACTCAGGATGACTACAAGCAATGGTGAAATTCTTTCAAGTTTCAGACATGTGGTCAAGAAAGGAGCGGTGATGTTGAGTTTAGATAATTCTTATGTGTGACACCCAATATGTGAGTTGTTCACTTTCACGCAGGTCAGTGATAGGTGTGTGATGGCGTTGGACGGGTATTCTGGAAGTTGGGAGCACAAGCTAGAGTAACAAGAAACTTAATTTTGCTCGAGTGTTGACCGTGATCAAGAAAAGAAGGGACTACAAGTTGCAGGTGGAGTCATATGGAGTTTTTGGAGTAGCAGCGGTTCTCATGGGATAAACTCAAGTCCAATGTACATGAAAGTTTGACATATGAACGAATTCAAGATGATGGAGAAATATTCGTCAATGTGGAGTTTGTTACAGTTGTGTCGAATATAGTGTACAACATAGGTTACAGTTAGACTTGTAGTTGTATTGTGTTTAGATACGATATGAAGTCGTGTCCAAGTAGGACATTTGTATCCTAGACCTTTCATATATAGCGGGGGTGGACACACGATGTAACATATGCCAACATAATAGCACCGGAATGCAGGGGAAGCCGGCGGCATGTGCCGGTGTCCAGGGCTACCGGGTGCGGTATTGTAGCGGTGTATAGGTAGGAGCGCCCATAGTCAAGCCCCGAGGATATAGCCATATCGGTGAACCTCATTAACAAATCTCGGTGTCGTGCTCGGTTGATTGTTTGGTCCTCGGATGATCGACGGTATATGCCTCGGGTTTATTATAATGGTACTAGATATTTCCCCGATTTGGCGGTAGACAAAATGGAAAGAATTATTTAACACGAACTATAAAGTGGCAGAAAAACTATGGGCACGTAGCGTAACTAAGCGAATCGGATTACGTTAAAGAAAAGGTCATCTTGAGGGAAGAAAATTCAACGGCACATGTGCTGTGCTGTCCCTTTCAATGATTCAATCATGAATCATCGACTACAAAAAACTATGTACAATAAAATATACTAAATTATGAGTACTGATGTTTGAGTAAGGAAGACGAATCCTTTGAACCGATCGTGCTAACGTCGGATGAAGTAGACGTGTGTGTGCCGTAGCCGCTTGTCGACGTCGACTGTGTCACACTGAACGAAGATAGCCCGCTCGGCAAAGACACCAGCGGCCCGTACGTCGGCACGGGCATACTGGCGGGGAGCACCGGCAGCTGATTAGCATCCTTGGACTGGAGCACGGCCATGGCTGCTCTCATGGACGGCCGGGCGCTCGGGTCCGGGTGCGCGCACCAGAGCCCGGCGACCATCACGCGCTCCACCTCCGCCCTATCGTACTCGCCGTTGAGCCGCTCGTCGGCCCCGTCGGGAAGGGCTCCCCGACCATAAAGGTCCCATACCCACTCAACCAGCCGGAACAGCCCGTTCTTCTCGGCAGGATCATGCAGCAAACTGATTGGCCTTCTTCCGCATGCGACCTCCAGCAGAAGGACGCCGAAGCTATAAACGTCGGACTCGGCGCTGGCCCTGCCAGTGATCATGGACTGTGGATCCACGTAGCCTGGTGTCCCCGACACGGCGGTCATCGTCTGCGTCCCGACGGCGTGGTCGATGAACCTCGCCAGCCCGAAGTCTCCTAGCTTGGCGCCAAAGGACTCGTCCAGCATCACGTTGCTCGGCTTGATGTCGCGGTGCACAACGCATTGCTCCCACTCCTCATGGAGGTACAGCAGTGCCGAGCCCAGCCCAGTTACTATCTTCATCCTGTTGTTGCATGCAGCAAAAATCATCAATTTTAAATTTTCAATCAATACCTCTTCTTTGAATGGGCAATGATTGATTTACTTACCTCATCGGCCATGTCAAGAAGGTGCCCTTGCCGTGGAGATGGATGTCCAGACTGCGGTTGGGCATGAGCTCGTAGACGAGCAGGAGCTCGTTGCGGCCGTGGCACCAGCCGACGAGCTGCACGAGGTTCCGGTGCCGCAGCTTGCTTATCACATTGATCTCTGACGTGTACTCCCTCTTCCCCTGCATTGAAGAGTCCTTGGAGAACCGCTTTATAGCCACGGCGAGGCGAGGCTCTTTCAGGTTGCCTCGGTAGACCGCGCCAAAGCCGCCTTGCCCGAGCTTCTCCTCTGCCGCGAAGTTCCTCGTCGCATCGACCAGCTCCTGGTACGGGAATCGCCTCGGTCCCGTGCTCCCCATCTCAATCTCCACCGCTGGATCGCCGTCTTCGTCCTCCGAGCCCATATCATCCTCCTCAACCTCTCGCTTCTTCTTGTTCCCACGACGACGTATCAAGATAACTGCACTGACGATGACGAGCACCAGGAACAGTGTCGCGCCGGCACTTGCTCCCGCTATAACTCCTGAACTGTGGCTGCCACTGCCACTGCCAGGGGAGGGTGGGGCGACGGTGACCGCCTTCGGTTCCAAGGACGAGTTGAAGTACCATGAACTTAGCTGATGCAGCTCTACGGACGAGGACGTCCCGGCGGAGAAGCCGACGGCGACCTGCTCCGGCAATGCGCTCTTGAGGTCTACCTTGGAGCTAAGGCTGTAATTCCGGCCTCGGCCATCGCCGAGCCATAGCTTCAGCGACAGAACACTAGAAACGTTGTCGTACTGTATGAGAGCGGTCATGTTCCCCATGAGGCTGAAGCTCGGGAGGGACTTGGTTACTACGGATCGAACGGAGTTGACGTCGATGCCGAGGTGGTCATAGGTGGCGTCGGGATCGGATACCTGGGTATCGTTGAAGGTGTCGAATTCGACGGCGACGAACCGGCTGTCCCCTGTCGCCGTGGCGTTGGTGCTCTGGTTGGTGAGGCCGAGGTCGAAGCCGTAGGAATCGTACGGCAGGACCGACGGGTAGCCGGCGAGGAAGAAGGCCATGCCTTTCCCCTTGTTGTTGATGTCGGGGATGCCGATGGCGAAGGAGAAACGCGTGGTGAAGCTCGCCACCTGGCCCGTGGCCTTGTCCCAGAGCAGCATCGGCTGGGCGTTGTAGGACACCCGGCCCGCGCTGTTGCCTATGCCGGCGAACTTGTTGGCGCTGACGTCGATCCACCCGACGCTGAAGGAGGCGTCCCCTTCGATTCTGAAGTCCTTCTGATCCTGAGAGCTGAAAGTGGAGTAGTTGAAGAAGAGGGAAGCGGCGGGAGGAGGCAGGTGGCAGCAAACGCAGAGGACGAGGAGGAAAGCACAGGTGGCTGCCGGCGTGATCTCGGCCATCGCCCGACCCCGGCGCTGGTGCACAGTGTCAAGCTGCCTGCTTGGTCCTTCCCATCCGTACGTATATAGCGTGGCGTGCTCAATCTTGTGTAGAAAGACTCGAAGAACAGGTCAACTGGCAATCAGTGGATCTGTTTAATATAAGCAGGAGGAAACCACAAGTCTCTACATTTTTTTTTGCGGGAGAAGTCTCTACATTTTGATGCAAGGGCGCACATGGGAGCCAATCCAGTGTGGAACCACACCGACGACTGACTGCCCACTCCAGCGTGGACCGAGACCGGTGTGCTCCGTGCCAGCTTCGCCCCTCTTTTGCTTTCCACCCCTCTTATCTGAACACTGTCATTGATGGGATCAAACATAAGAGTGCTTCAACTTATGGGAAATTATAGACCATTCCAGCTCTTTTATTTCTTGTTCTTTTATACATGAATTTAGGAGTTCAAATACCGAGGCTCACAATTTAGCAAAGCATACTCTTTCATTTGAGGCTGGCCGCCATGTTTGGTTAGGCGACCCGGATGATCTTTATTTTGTCCTTGTAAACATTGTGATGAGTTGAATAAAAACTTTGCGAGATTGCCTAAAGAAAATTGTGATGTAGTAGGAGTACTCTATAGTTAAGTTGGCTGGGTAGCATTTATCAAAAAAAAGAGGCCGGTTAGCACAATTTCTTCTTTTTATAAAACAAGGCAAACGATTTCCTTTTCTTTTCTTCATCACTGGTTCCTTTCCTTTTGCTTTTCCCATTTCTTTTAAAAATTGAAGAAAAACAATCCCATTCTCTCCTTTTCATTTTTTCATAAATCCACAATTTACAAAGAATGTCCAAAATTTCAAAAATCATTTGTGCTTTTTTTTAAAAAGGACGGATATTTCCAAAATGGTTAGTGTTTTTCAAAAAAACGTTTGCATGTTTTAAAAATATTTGGATCTTTTCAAACAAAGTTAAAATGTTCGAGAAAATGTTTCCCGCTTTAAAAAATTGTTCACAAATGGAAAAAAAATATCTTTTTCAAAAATGTTTGAAATGTTCAAAGCATGTTGCAGTTTTCAAAACAAAGTCAAAATTACAAAAATGTCCAAGTTTTCATAAAAAGTTCGCATTTCAAAGATGTTTATGGATTTAAAGAATGCACTGTTTGGATGTTGACATTGGGGCCTAGAAACTGATATTGGCATTGCACAGACTGAATGCCATTGTTCGGACGATCAGGGAATTGACTGGCTGAATTGGCCCAAATACAATTAGCCGTGTGATGTTGATACACAATTTTCTTTTGGTCCTTCCGTTTTGGTACTCGGACGACCAAGACGTGGAAGACAATACAATTAGTCGTTGATGCTGAAGTGTTGATTTAATTTGGCGTACAGACTAATGTATGTTGGAAACCACTGTTGAAAATGTTCTCATTCCAAAACTTGACCTTTCGGAAAGTGTTCATGTTTTCAAAAAATATTTCAAATTTTCATAAATTGTTCAGGATTTAATAATTTTTTTTCAAAACGGAGGCAAAAGATTTGCACCGTCCATTAAATAAGAGGAGAATAGAGTTTGTAGCTTTTACAAGTGCCCCTGCAAAACGGCATGACAATTACTCTCATACAACAATACGCCCTGGTTTCTTAGCACCTGCCGTAACCCATAATTTTGCCCCGAGCACAATATTTTGGAACAGGATAGGCGGCGGCGCGCTCTTGTTGCGAAACACATGCGCGTTTCTCTTGTTCCAAATAGTCCAAGAGACGAGCATGGTGAGCGTGGCTGTCGGTGTCAAAACCGGCAGATCTCAGGTAGGGGGGCCCAAGATGTACGTCTGAGGACCAATGGTAACTATGAATCAAAGGACACAGTGTTTACCCAGGTTCAGGCCCTCTTAATGGAGGTAAAACCCTACTCATGCCTGATTATATTCGAGGGTATAGGGGTTACAAGAGTTGATCTACCTCGAGATCTATTCGGCTAACCCTAGATCAGCTAGCCTAGCAATGTTATGATCCTGCCTCTGATCTACCCTCCGGTTTATATAGACATCGAAGGGGCTTTAGGGTCGTACAAAGTTGGTTTTACAGAAAGGAATAAGATATCCGGACACCTATACTTGCCATCCACGCATACGGGAGTCCCTACCGGATACGGGAGATAATCTTCTGTCTTGTATCTTGACGGCCCATCAGTCCGGCCCACATCAATAGACCGGACGCCCGAGGACCCCCTAGTCCAGGACTCCCACAGTAGCCCCTGGACCAGTCTTCAAAGATGATATATTCAGCGTTCAGATACAAAGCGTCAGACTTGACCCTTCGGCATTTTGAACCGTTTTTCTCGTCTGTGTTCCGTGTTTCGAGGCCATGCCTCGTTGGCACGTCCTGTCAAAACAGAGATCGTGCCCACTTAATGTGAGGTTGTACATCAATGATATTTGGGCAATCCAACCGCTCGCGGCGCATACCCACATTGGGAACATGCGAGGTTTTAAGGCTAGTGGGGCAGGCACTTGGCATTCACGGCCTATATAAGCGGATAGAGATCCATCTTTCCCACCCCACGTCTTCTTCCTTCCTCAGCCTTCCCCTCTCCGAGCTCCAGCACCCAAGCTTCGATCTTCCCCACTGCCACCAACCTCTCCAGCCATGTCCGGATCCGGCTCTCAAGGCAAATGGGTGGCCTCCTCCGTGACAGCGAAGGACATAAGGAGCTCCGGGAGGCAGGGTACCTGGGTGCGGACGTTGTGCACAGGATCCCGACCAAGAAGCAGGTCATCCCCACTCCGGAGCCCGGCGAAAGGGTGGTATTTATCTCCCACTTCCTCCGTGGACTAGGGTTTCCACTTCACCCCTTTGCCCGCGGTCTCATGTTCTATTACAGGCTAGATTTCCATGATCTAGCCCCAAACTCCTTCCTCCACATCTTAGTGTTTATCGCTGTGTGTGAGGTGCTCCTCCGCATTCCCCCTCCCCCCACTTCGGCTTATGGCTCTAAGTCTTCAATGTGAAGCCGAAGGTGGTTGATGGGCAGGACGCAGACTGCGGAGGTGCAATGGTGAGCAAACTCCCCAACGTCACCTGGCCAAAAGGGGCCTTCGTGGAAACTGTCAAGATATGGCAACAGGAGTGGTTTTATATCACCGAATCCCGTGGCGCCAACTAGGCAGCCCCTCCTGAGTTCAAGTTTGGACCCCCGATGCTGCTCGCGTCGTGGATCAATAAGGCTCTGGACTGGGGGTCGACCGACAAGGTGTTGATGTTGCAAAAGCGCATCAAAACCATTATAGAAAAGAACACCAGTCTTACTGATGTGATCCAGGTGATGCTATTCCGCTGGACCCTTCCCTGCCAGCGACGGCCTCTCCATATGTGGGAGTTCAATCCGAAAGGGCCGCGGACCCTGCAGCGATTCTTCGGCATGACGCACGAAGAGATCTGGAAACTGCTTTTCAAGGCCCAAAAGTCGTGGCCAGAAACGACCGACGACATCGGCCTAGACTGCGATCACCCGGCATCCCTAGTAAGTTTTTTAGTTTATGAACATATCTTAGTTCGGAAATCAAAGGGGTATGCTGAGACTTCCATCCTTAATCAAGTCTGGACGAAGAAAGTGGAGTAGATCAAGTGTCCGACTCCATTGCCCGAAAACCCAGATGATCCTTTGCTGACAAGGATGCCGGTCCTGGCACCGTACCAGGTGAGGAAGTCCTGGATAAGGGGGTATCCGGACAGCCGGACTATATACTTTGGCCGGACTATTGGACTATGAAGATACAAGACGGAGGACTTTGTCCTGTGTCCGTATGGGACTCTCCTTGGCGTGGAAGGCAAGCTTGGCGATTCGGAAGTAGATCTCCTCCTCTGTAAAACGACTCTGTGTAACCCTAGCCCCCTCCGGTGTCTATATAAACCGGAGGGTTTAGTCCGTAGGACACAACAACAATCATACCATAGGGTAGCTTCTAGGGTTTAGCCTCTCTGATCTCGTGGTAGATCAACTCTTGTAATACTCATATCATCAAGATCAATCAAGTAGGAAGTAGGGTATTATCTCCATCGAGAGGGCCCGAACCTGGGTAAACATCGTGTCCCCAGCCTCCTGTTACCATTAGCCTTAGACACACAGTTCGGGACCCCCTACCCGAGATCCGCCGGTTTTGACACCGACATTGGTGCTTTCATTGAGAGTTCCACTGTGTCGTCGCGATAAGGCATGATGGCTCGTCTTGTTGTCAAAGACAACATCACCTCCGGGGGAGCCCTGGCTTTAGGCCAAACTCTCCGGCTGGGCGGCTTCGTTATGACCGCCCGATCGGCTGTTGCGCCGACGATGACTTCTCAGGTCATTAAAAATAGCCTCCACGTTGATTCGGAATTTGCCGAACAGATGGACCCAATGGGCTCTTCTCCTTCAAGGAGCTCTTGGATCACATCGCCGCCCTGGGCGTCGCTACGGACTATGACCGGATCGGGCTGAAACCTGATCAAAGGGGGATTCACTCTCCACCGATCACCCACGAGATAGCGGTAGTGGAAGAGCATCATCCTACTTCTCCCTCCACTTTGAGGACAAACTATGTCCGGATTTCTGAGCTCTCCGAGCCTGACACCCGCTCGCGGGAGGACATGACCCCGGTCCCGGACTCAGGATCGGGGGGCAGGCCGAAGAAATCGGGCAACACCCCAGAACCCGAGCCGTTAAGCTCGGAAGCTTCTATGCCCCTGGGTCCCAGATCGGGTCAGGATTTGGATTCAAATCCGCCCACCCACCCAGATTTATCCAATCTTTCCCATATCAGACAAGAGCCCCAAGAAACAGTACATCATTACTGGGCCAGATTCCTCCTTGTGACAAACAGGGTCAAGGACTGTCGCGAGGCAGACGTAATCTCCCTCTTTTGCAAAAATTGCACGGACAAAGGGATTCTCAATGCTATAAGTCGCCGTGAAATAGTACACTTCACCGACCTAGTGGCCATAGTGCAAAAATACTGCGCGACGGAAAGCGCCTGGAAAACCCAACCAAGTTTTTGGGACAATCCGGCTCTAGCCAAATCCTCTGTCCGAACTAAAAGGGTAAACTCTCATAAGTCACCCGATTCAAGTACCAAAAAAATAAAGCCCGCCACAAGGCGCGGAACCGTATTGGAAGAATGGCTAAACGGGCCATGCAAGATTCATAGCACACCGGATACCATGCCAATGCATAGCCTTAGAGCATGTTGGATACTCCGGCAGGTAGCAAAGAGTGGCAAGGATCTCCTCATAAAACATACATCAGACCAACATCCCGCCGGAGACAACAATACGGTATTTATAGTCTTCGAGACTTTTGCCTCAAATAAAAGGCGCAAGCGAGCTCAGCGCAGCCTCGCAGAAGTTTGCCACGTGGCAACAATAAACCCATGGAACGACACGGCTATAACTTATAGTGCCAGTGACGAACCTCAATTCTGAACAGTTCGAGCACCAGCCGCTTTGGTCCTTAGCCCAATTGTGGATGGCTTCAGGCTCACTAAAGTGCTCATGGACGGCAGAAGCGGATTAAACCTCATCTATGAGGAAACCCTTAACAAAATGGAAATTGACAAGAGCCGCATTAAACGAAGCGGCACAACCTTGAGGGGAATCATCCCTAGTAGAGAGGCACAATGCGCGGGGAAAATCTCACTGGATGTGGTGTTCGGCACGCTGGAGAACTACAGGTCCGAAGAAATTACATTCCAACTGGCCCCGTTCAGCAGCGGATACCACGCCCTCTTAGGGCGGGATGCATTCACAAGTTTTCAGGCTATACCCCATTACGGGTACATGAAGCTCAAAATGCCCGGGCCCAATGGAATCATCACTCTGGCTAGCGATCTGGACGTCACACTCCATGCCGAAAATAAAACCGCCGCCCTCGCCCTGGAGGCATTATCAGAAGCCCTCGCGGCCGAAGAACTGACAACACTACAAGCAAAAGTGGACAGAGACGACGTGATGCTCGACAAGCGACCTAAATCCACCTCCTTCAAACCAGCGGATGAGATAGTCAAATTCCAGGTCCACCCAACGCACCCTTCGAAGACAGCTTCCATCGGGACACAGCTGAACCCCACAATAGACGCCGCACTGCGAGACTTCCTGCGTGAAAATTGGGATATTTTCGCCTGGCATCCTTCAGACATGCCGGGCATCCCACGCAGGCTACCCGAACACAACCTCAATATACTAAAAGGATACAAGCCAGTCAAGCAGACTCTTAGACGCTTCTCAGAGCCTAAGCGGCAAGCCATGGGGGAAGAGCTAGCCAAGCTACTTGAGGCCGGATTCATCAGAGACATCAAACATCTGGATTGGCTAGCAAACTTGGTAATGGTACCAAAAAAGGACAAATCCTGGTGCTTGTGTGTCGATTTCAAAGACCTCAACAAATCTTTCCCTAAGGATCCCTTCCCCCTCCCCCGCATTGATCAAATAATCGATGCCACCGCAGGACACGACTCATTGTGTTTCCTCGATGCATACTCCGGATACCATCAAATAAAGATGGCGGAGTCCGACCAGGCTGCAACAGCCTTCATCACTCCGTACGGCCCCTTCTGTTTCAACACCATGCCCTTCGGGCTCAAAAATGCCGGCGCAACCTATCAATGCATGATTCATACATGCCTGGAAAAACAAACCGGCAAGACAGTAGAGGCCTACGTAGACGACGTGGTCATCAAAACAAGACACGTTGAAACTTTAATAGACGGTTTGAGGCTTATGTTCGATAATCTCCGAACATAGGACATCAAGCTCAACCCGGAGAAGTGTGTCTTCGGAGTACCCTCCAGAAAATTGCTCAACGGTGCAGTACGTCCTCCAAATATTATACACAGACTCCAATAATGCAGCCGAATACGAGGCTCTATTGCATGGTCTTCAGATGGTAGTCTCCATGGGCATTCAATGCCTCGAAGTGTGCGGGGACTCAAACCTCGCAATATCTCAGGTAAATGGGGAATTTGATGCCAAGGACCCGAAAATGCCGGCTTATCACAATGTCGTCCTCAAAATGTCAGCCCGGTTTGAGGGGTTCGAATTCCACCATGTGGTCTGAGAAAATAACCAAGCGGCCGATATCCTTGCCCGCATCAGCGCTAGAAGCGACCCCGTCCCACCTAATATCTTCTTAGAAAGGTTGTTCAAGCCGTCCGTGGCATGGGAAGGGGAGTCCGCACTATTAGTCCGGCTCCGAACACAACCCCAGATTCTGAACCTTCAGACGTAATCGGAGGCTCTACCACCGAAATAACATCTTCGACCCACGAAATAATGGCTGTCATCGCCCCGTGGACCAAGTCCTTCTTGGCCTACCTTAATAGGCAAGAGCTCCCCGAGGACCAAAATGAGGCATGTTGTATTGTGCGATGCTCTAAAGCCTACAAAGTCCATGAAGGAGAACTCTACAAGAAGAGCCCTACCGGAATGCTCCAATGATGCATCTCCGAAGAGGAAGGGCGGCAGCTCTTAGCTGAAATCCATTCCGGACTAGGCGGGCACCACGCGGCAGCCCGAGCTCTCATGAGCAAGGCCTTTCAGACAGGATTCTACTGGCCGACAGCCCGGGCGGATGCACAAGACCTTGTCCAACATTGCGTTGGTTGTCAACTATTTGCCAATCAGAGCCATATGCCCCATACCGCTCTCCAAACGATCCCCATAACTTGGCCCTTCACGGTCTGGGGTCTGGATATGGTGGGACCCCTTAAGGGGGGAAGCCATAATAAAAAATACTTATTGGTCATGGTGGACAAGTTCACCAAATGGATAGAAGCCAAACCAGTTAAAACGGCCGAATCCAGACCAGTGATAGACTTCATATCGGAGGTTGTACACCGTTACGGTGTCCCCCACAGTATCATCACTGACAATGGCTCCAATTTAACAGCCGAAGAGGTAAAAGCCTGGTGCGGCAAAATGGGCATTAAGCTCGACTACGCCTCTGTCTATCACCCCCAAACAAACGGTCAAGTTGAACGTGCAAATGGTCTTATCATGAGCAGCATCAAACCCAGACTAGTGCGATCCTTGAAGGAATCAGACACGCATTGGGTCAAGGAACTCGACTCCGTACTCTGGGGTCTGCGGACCACGCCGAATCGCACCACCGGGTACACACCATTTTTTATGGTGTACGGTGCAGAAGCAGTGCTGCCCTGTGACATAATTCATGACTCACCTCGCGTGCGCATGTATGAAGAGAAGGAAGCCGAGCTAGACCGGCAGGACAACTTAGATGCTTTGGAGGAGGAGCGTGATGTCGCTAAAGCCCGTTCCGCATTCTATCAGCAACAGGCTCGAAGGTATCAAAGTAGAGAAGTACGGACCAAAACTTATAACATTGGCGAACTCGTTCTACGCCTACCTAAGAAGAAGAAGGACAAACTCAAACCCAAGTGGGAGGGTCCCTTCATCATTGATAAAGTTCTCACCGGAGGAGCGCACCGTCTGCGCAGCGCATCTGATAACAGACTCGAGCCGAACCCATGGAACGCGGTCAGACTCCGGAGATTCTATGCCTAGCGCCAAACCCAGTGTTCGTCTCCTTCACTCCGCTTCTTCAATTATGTTCCCTTTCCTCCTTTCTCTCCCCTTTTCCTTTTTCCTTTTTACAGCCTTAAAACTGTACGGATGCCCTGGGCATTCCAGCTGCATTATGCATACACACTATACATGGGGGCTTCCTATTCGGAAGCTAAATATAACCATTTTTAATGGCATCTGGCCAGCCACATATGCATTTTTCTTTCCATATGTACCTTTTCTTCACCATTATATGCATCGATATAACTTAAGTTTTGGCCATGCTGGGTTGCCTGGCTCTTGTATTTATGCCCTACATTCCCGTTAATTCGGTTAGGGCATAAGGGGAGCACCTCTGCAATTGTTACTGCCGAAAGCTAGCGTTCTTAAGGGAATATTCGGTCGGTGAACAAAAGATGTTCTCGTTTATAACAAAAAAAACCAGATGTTTTGTTTCCTGTGCTTCTGTTCGCAGTTCGGACATGCACATCGATGCATGCGTACCTAGAGAAAGGAACCCCTAACGGAACTATTCTCTCTGGAAGATGTTTCTTACTATCCATGTAATATAACATAACTAGTTGGGTACTTGTCTGTTCAAGCACTTATGACCCCTACGCCTGGTTTCCATGCATACCCCGGTTTTCTATAACTGTGTGGGTATTCGGACACACCCCGGTCTATCGGATCCGGGGGCTGAAGCGAAAAGGTCCGCCATGAAAAATGATTTTCAATCCGGCTAGGGAGTACATGGGCTCGTTCAAGTTACATAATCATATCAACTGGCCGTACTCTTCTTCTATATCATCCAACAGGCTGTCTAACTTACAATCCTATTGGGAATACTTTGCAGCTAACGCTACTTGATCATACACCAAACTAACGGATATCTCTTGTCCATCTGACCCAGCCGGTCAAACTTCGTCCATATGGTTAGGGTCAGCCTTGGCGTATCGCGTCTTCACCATGGCCCAAGCTTCTCTCGCACCTTGCCGACAAGCCGATATCTTCCATAGACAGAAGCGCCGCCGTGCTCCTTTGAGCATCCCTACAAGTTCGCTCATGCCACCTGGCAGGGAAGCGGACGGCCACAAAGCCTGGGCAATACCCTGCATCACCTGCCGAGCTCGTCCGTGTAGTTGTGAAAGCTCCTGCAGCATATCGCCTGCGGAACCGGGCATCTCCTCTTCAGGGCGTCCCGTCAGTATACCTGCAGACATAACTCTGTCAATACGCCTCCTCGCCGAACTATACAACAGTTCGTTCAAGCACTTACTATAAATGCCGCGTCGAAGCCTCCGGCTCTCCTTCACGGAGTCCGCAAGCTGAGCCCGAACATCTTTCAATTCGACGCTTAGTTGGAGATTAGCATCTTGCAGCTTATTCCTCTCCTGAATAGACTGCGTCAGCACGCACTCGCCCGCCTTCAGCTGACTTCGCAGATGCAGCTCATTATCTCCCACAGTCTCCGGATTTCCTTCGGGATTATCTGCTGAATATTTCATCAGATTTATAAACCATGCCGAACACGCAAACTGGTAGAAGGAAATTATTACCAGAGGAAGCCTTTTTGGATTCTGCTTGTTCGGCTACATTGGCCTTCCTCTAGGCCTTACACTCCTCCAGCTCTTGAAACAACTAGGTATTCTTCTCTACAAGAACCTATGCATTTAATGATCCTTAAATCAGTTGTACTGTTTCAAGTCTCAGGGGCTACTACTATACATACTTATTAAATTCTCTTACCCGTATATCCTTCACATACTAGTCCGTTGCTCTGGCAAGTCCATCTTGAGCAGCACGAATATAGGCGTGTCCGGAATTGAAGGCATTGAACGCCTCTTCGGAAAAAATACTACCGTGGAGTACGGCCCGTCGGCGCCGGTGATTCATGGTGCTTTCCACTTCTTAATTTGTGGTGGAAAGCATATCCATATCCTCCGCAGGAGGACAGTTTGGCACTGTCCCAACATCAGCTTCCGCCTGTGAATCCGGTCCAGGAATCCGGCTGCTGGAGGCGTGGCCGGTAGGGTCCCCGAACATAGTCCGGTGCTTCCTGACAGGACATAATTAAAGCCGTCACGCCTCGACAAATAGACAAATAAACCATGGGGCAAGTTCAATGAATACCTCTGCGCCTGCGTGCTGCTCCTAACCACCTTCCTTTTAAGCCTACCTTGTCTAGGCGCCTCTTGCTGAGAGGCCCCCGCGGGTTCCGCGCGGCGTCCCGATCGCCGTTTATATAAAAGTATGACATGTGATTATAAGGTACGGCAAAGCGAAGGAATCCTTTCGGAAGGTTGGAACCCCAACATTACTTACATGCGACACGGGTAGCAGTCTGGGATAATCCGCGATGATGGCTACTAAAGAGCCGCCACTGCTTGCCTGATAGAAAGTCCCGTCGACGAATTCCACGGATATGTCTGGATCTTCTTCAAATCCGGGGTCGAGAGCCCGGCCGAGGTCCTCTAGCTGCGGAGAGGGGCTGTTGAACTCTTTCACGGCCTTCCTTAGTTCCTGTTTTGAAACAGCAAGGTAAATAATTGTGTCAAAGAAGGTAAGAACGAATAGAGTTGAGTAAAGGATTACAACTTACCCAGCTTCGGGGGTTGTACATGGAAAATCCATCCCGCGGTTTAATGCGGAGGAACTCCTCTTCTTCTCCCTTATACAATTCGGATAGTATCCTCGCCAAAGATGTGGCTGAGTCCGGACCTTTGCGACCGCAACGGGAGGTATCGTCTTCTCCATTGAAGTGCCACATGGGTTTTCCCCTATATTGAAGTGGCTGCACTCCCCTTATTATGCATATTGACATAACTTCGATTATTGTCAATCCTGATTTGGCCAGGGTTTGTATCCGACTCATCAGATAGAAGACTTCTCTGTTTTCTTCCTCCTGGGGGCTCTGAGGGCGCTAGCTTTGGCGTTTATTCAACGGAGTATTGGTAAACTCTGGAAGGCCCGTCCGGACTGGGTCCGGAAGGGAAACGTCATAAACATAAAACCACTCCGAGGGCCAGTCTTCGGACGCCTTCTTGGGAGTACCGGACAGGTATCCGGTCTGGGTGATGCGCCATATTTTGGCCCCACCCACTTGATAAATAGATCCCTCCTAGTTGCGGGGGGCGAGGCAAAACAACCTCTTACATAGCTCGAAATGAGCTTCGCAGCCCAGGAACAGCTCGCAGAGGGCAACGTAGCCCGCAATGTGCAGTATGGAGGCAGGGGTAAGATTATGCAACTGGAGACCATAGAACTCCAGGAGCCCGCGGAGGAATGGGTGGATTGGAAACCTGACACCTCTTAGCAGATATGGGACAAGGCATACCCGCTCCCCCCTAGATGGGTTAGGGAATCTCTCCGCTTGCTCCCCGCCATTATAGGTGGCTAGACCGGATCGGACGGGAACCATGTATGCGGACGGAAGGAACCCTTTGGTCTGTAGCTCTATTAGGCGGCTGTGAGGGATGGAACACTTTTCCCAATCCCTTGGCTTCGAGCTAGGGGAGCGGCGAGCAGGGCTACGACGACCGGTCATGATGGGATGGCCTCTTTTGGGCGCGCTCTGCGGAATGCTTGCTTGGGGGAAGATGATGTGATTTGGATCTGAATATCCCCGTCTCCTCAAATAGACGGCTCACCTACGGGATTAGGGTGGCAAATGCAAAAATGCCCCGGCCCCTTGTATTCGATCAACACGTGGAAGTGGCCATTATTGAAGCACAAAAGTCGAGGAATACAACCCTACTGGGAAGCCGGAAACTATTTGCTATGACGGGTGCACCGGATTTGGAGAAAGAAACCGCCTTGCAATGCCGAAGACAATCTGTGCGCCGGTCTCATCGTCATTGAAGCCTGGTTCGGGGGCTACTGAGGGAGTCCTAGATAAGGGGCTATCCGGACAACCGGACTATATACTTTTGCCAGACTATTGGACTATGAAGATACAAGACGGAAGACTTCGTCTCGTGTCCGGATGGGACTCTCCTTGGCGTGGAAGGCAAGCTTGGCGATTCGGGTGTAGATCTCCTCCCCTGTAAACCGACTCTTTGTAACCCTAGCCCCCTCCGATGTCTATATAAACCGGAGGGTTTAGGCCGTAGGACACAACAATAATCATACCATAGGCTAGCTTCTAGGGTTTAGCCTCTCTGATCTCGTGGTAGATCAACTCTTGTAATACTCATATCATCAAGATCAATCAAGTAGGAAGTAGGGTATTACCTCCATCGAGAGGGACCGAACCTGGGTAAACATCGTGTCCCCAGCCTCATGTTACCATTAGCCTTAGACGCACAGTTCGGGACCCCTACCCGAGATCCACCGGTTTTGACACCGACACCACGCGCTAGAGAAGAGGGCCAAGAAGAAGGGCAAGGAGGCCAAAGGTGGCCCCCGCCGTAAAGGTACTCCGGGTGCTATGTCCAGAGAAACCAAAGCTCTCTCCTCCCATGAGGGAGATGAAGACGAAAAGGAGGAGAGCGAGAGAGAGAGAGAGCGATTCTCCCCTTAAGGGGCGGAAGAAGAAAATAGCGGCCTCCATGGACCCAGAGGCGGAGGCGTCCAAGAGGGGGAAGATATCCCTCTCGGACGACTCAGATTCGGATGCCGAAGCCATCCCCGAGCGGTGCCCCAGGTCAAAGCCCCTGGCCGATTCGTACATATCCAAGGATGCCTTAGTGTTTATGATTGTAGTAATACATTATATTTGTGTGCTTCAGTCCGGCCCGCGATCTCCCTCAACTATCATCATCTCCGGGGAACTCACTGGAGCCGGGGATGGTGGAGAGCGAGACGCCTTCGTGGGCCTCTCTGCCAACCGCTATGGACGACACTGAAGTTTTGTCCCGAAGAGCCTCTCCAGGCCATGGAGAGGTGTGGTATGCCACCAAGATGGCGCCAGAGGGTAACTCCTCAGCTGCCGAGGACACACGGAACCAACCCCCATGGAGACTGATGATGGGGGCCAAGACCAATCTGGCCCCCAGCTGAACACTATTTCGGAGACCCATACAGCTCCGGAATCAGGCGAGTAGCCCCCTTGAAGGAGGGGGGAGCGCCGACTCCACCGGCGACCTCCATCAATCCGAAGGCATCAGATGCTTTGGTGGAAGCACTTCGTCGTGCTTCCGTCGTGGAAGAGCACCATACCCTGATGGGTACGGTGGTTGAGAAGGTTCAGTTCGCCAAAAGCGGGCTGAACAAAGCCTTCACCAGCCTATTAACAGGCTTTGAGGTATGCGATGTAATTTTCTATCCAATTGTAATAAAGGAATATACATGTATATAGATAGTAGCCCCTGAGACTCTGTCCGGCTATGGAGAAGCCGGACAGAGGATCACATAGTGTTCGGAAGAGGTGACATATTACTCTATTGTACAACAGGCTTCCTTGCTGGCAACGAGCGCCCAGGCCGCTGAAGTTTCCGAACTCACTTGGAAGCTGCGGCTGGCCAATGAAGAAGTAGTCCGCATTAACAAGCGGTTTGAGGAGACGCGAGGTATGCGTGCATTGAGGAGTTTGGTCATATATCTCCAATGGTATATCCGAAATTGTATATATGTTAGTCGTTTTAAACTGACTAAAAATGTTATAAATATACTCGCAGTTGGCGCCGACGAGGTCAAGTCCCTCAAGAGCGCCCTCGCCGAAGCCAGGAAGGAGGCAGAGGCGAGCAAGGCGGCCGCGGACAAAGCGGCCAAAAATTTAGAGGCGGAGCAAACCACCCGCCGACGACACAAGGCGCGGGCGGGGGAGGTTGAGAAAGAGCTCAAGGACGCCATCGCTAGATGCGATTTCTTGGAGCAGAAGAGTTCGGAGCAGGCCTCTGAGCTCACCAAAGCTTTTTGAGAGCTTGAAGGAGGCCCGGGTTGATGCCCAGGGCGCTCGCCAGGAGATCCAAGAGGTGAGACAGATTGCGGCTGGTAAGGCCTTTATTATGCAGAGTAGATATACTAGTAGGAGATATATTTTATTGACCCGAGTTTGGAGTTCTCCAGGCACCTTTGTGGATCTGCCGAGGAGTATTGCGGATGCCGCCGCATTCTTCTGAGCCGAAGAGGGGAGCTCAACGGAGAAGTTGTTCTGGTCGCAGTACCTTGCGCCAGAGCTTCCCGTGCCCCTGAGTGACCAGCTGAAGCAGCTGTCCGAGCTACATAGGGTGGCTGGACTGGCTATGAAGGACGTAATAGTCCGTCTATGGCCGGTCGAGGCCATACCGAGCAGCCACTTTAGACTCGTGAAGAGGCTGGTGGAGGCGCTTCCTCCGATCAATGCCCCTAAGCGGTCGTCCTGTGTCGATGGTGCTCGGATGGCCTTCGCCCACGTCAAGGTGCAGTGGGCGAAGATGAAGGTCACCGAGATTGCCACCATAGGGCCACCTGAGGGCAAGGAGCACCAGTGGCCGGAGAGGTACTTCGACAAGGTCCTCGAGGGAGCCTGTATTGTAGAAGGCAAATGCTCCAAGGACATCATATTCGAGTAGTTGTGTCTAGTTTGTAAGAGACATGCAATGAACTCATGATGTAAAAAATGGTTATGCTTTTTATGATTAGTTTATCCTCCTATTTTGGCCGTTTATATGTCTGAAAGTTTACCAGTCGTCGGGTTCAGCCCCCACGTAGATATGATAGGGGTGTTCGGGAACACGTGACAACACTTAATCCAATGTCTTGGTCCGATGTAGGAGGCGTCTTGTAGAGTGAACTAGGCAATCAGACTATGCGGCTTTAGTACTTTCACTTAGCCATAAGAGTCCATTGGTGGCGCTAAGTACTAGCCCCTTGTTGCATGAACAGCAATCCGGAGTGCGGCGCCTTTGCAACGCGGCTATTGAAAACCCAGCCCCTCGTATAACACGACATAAATCGCGAACGATTCGTAGTATGACACTAAGTCACCAGATTGCTGACCTGCTCTCGCCTATCATGACAGTCAGTTTTCGGCTTTCTCCACTGAGGTACTTAACCATACGAACCGAAAATACAATCGCAGTAGTTCTCCCTTTACTACCTTAGCCGAACTTGCAGAACGTAAGGTGGCAAACACAGGATCCGGGCAACCGAAATATAGACCAAAGACATGATTCAGAGCCGATGCATATAATGCAATATCTGGGACGCCGAAGAGTTCCCTATAGGAGTTCGGACTTTAAGAATTTGGCGGGGCCGAATGCAGCCCCTGGTATGAAGGCCGTGTCAAACCTCGTATGTCAGTCAAACGTAAAGGGGAGTGCAGATGACAAGGGAAAAACCAAAACCCAAACAAGAGGGTGATGATCATCTATGCTCTTTATATCATTATTGATACGTCGCTGACAAGCAACGTCGTTCTATATTAAGGTCATATTACATGCCCAAAAGAGAAAAAATAGAAGATTTTACATAAGGGAAAGTCTAACATAGGGCCTAAAAATCATAGTTCAGAAAAGAAACTCCAATGATGCCCTGCCGCATGTCTGTGCCTTTTCTCCTTAGTAATTAGTCCTTTAAGAGGAGTATTTGATGGTTGGGACGCACCAGCCTTAAAAGATCTCCTACGACAAGCATCTCGCAAGGATGGCTCTTGATGAACCTGCGTTAAAAGAAAAAAAGATATATGCGGTCCAACTATGGTCAAGCCGTGCAGTGGATCTTTGCCGCAGTGTGCCTCCAGCGCCATCCAAGGTATTTTTAGTGCATAATTATGTATGCGCGGTACATAAGCCGCAACTAGGTGGGGCGATCGGCAGAGGCCAAACTTCTAATCAATGTCCGGATCCATTGATTTATCGCTAGTATGCGCGGACTGGACTCGTTTGGATACGTCATTGGCTTTATTGGCCGGTGAACTGTCTGGCTTGATAAGGCCACCGTATACTTCGGCTGCAAGGGCCGCATTGTGCTCTTCAGTACGGAGGGAGCGCTCCATGTTACCACTGACTGTAATAATGCCACGAGGTCCGGGCATTTTAAGCTTCAAGTAATCATAGTGCGGGAATGCATTGAAGCAGGAAAAATTAGTTCGTCCAAGCAGTGCATGGTAGCCACTGAGCAAAGGGACAATGTCGAAGATTAACTCTTCGCTGCGAAAGTTATCTGGGGAGCCGAATACTACCTCCAGTGTAATTGAGCCCATACAACGGGCCTCCACTCCTGGTATCACACCTTTGAAGGTAGTGTTACTAGGCTTGATTCATGATGGGTCGATCCCCGTCTTACGGACATTATCTTGATAGATCAAGTTGAGACTGCTTCTTCCGTCCATAAGGACTCTAGGTGGTATCCGTCAATAATTGGATCAAGAACCAGGGTGGCTGAACTCCCATGACGGATACTGGTTGGGTGATCCCTGCGATCAAATGTGATCGGACAGGCTGACCGTGGGTTGAACTTGGGGGTGACAGGCTCTACGGCATAAATGTCCCGTAGTGCGTGTTTGCGCTCCCTTTTGGGGATATGAGTGACATATATCATGTTCACCGTTTTCACCTCGGGGGGAAATTGCTGCTGACCCACGGTGTTCGGCTGACGGGGCTCGTCATCGTCTTCGCTTGGAGGCCCTTTCCCCTTATGTTCAGTATTTATCTTACTGGCCTATTTGAAGACCCAACAATTCCTATTGGTGTGATTTGCAGGCTTATCAGGTGTGCCATGAATCTGGTAGGGCCTCTCAAGGATTTTGTCTAAGCTGGATGGCCCGTCCTTGTTGCCTTTGAAAGGTTTCTTCCGCTGACCGGACTTAGGACCGTTGAATCCGGCATTGACTGTTGTATCGTCTATGTCGTCGTTGTTGTTGTTCCTACGTTTGTTTTTATTCCGGCGAGGTTTACCATTGCCGCCCCGCACCTCAGAGGTGCTGGGATCACCCGAGCTATTGCTTCTATGAGCCAACAAGCTTTCTTCGCCTGCACAAAAGCGGGTCATGAGTGCCGTTAAGGCTGCCATGGTCTTCGACTTCTCCTGCCCAAGGTGCCGGGCAAGCCATTCATCACGAACGTTATGCTTAAAGGTAGCTAAGGCTTCAACGTCCGGACAGTCTACGATCTGGTTCTTTTTAGTTAAGAACCGATTCCAAAGCTTGCGAGCTGATTCGCCTGGCTGCTGAATTATGTGATTCAAGTCGTCAGCATCCAGTGGCCGGACATAGGTGCCCTGAAAGTTAGCCCTAAAAGCATCTTCCAAGTCTTCCCGGGTTCCAATGGAGTTTTCTGGGAGACTGTTTAGCCAGTGTCGTGCTGGTCCTTTCAGCTTTAGATGAAGATATTTAATGGCATGGAGATCATCTCCTCGAGCCATATGAACGTGGAGAAGGAAATCTTAAATCCAGATGACCGGGTCCGTCGTCCCATCATACTGTTCAATGTTTACAGGTTTAAACCCTTCCGGAAATTGGTGTTCCATAACCTCATCGGTAAAGCATAGGGGGTGTGCGACCCCTCTATATCGAGCAATGTCGCGACAGAGATCGGCTGACATCTGAGTTCGGTTTTGATCCCGAACATAGTAACGGTCGTCACGCCAGGATTCATAGCCATTGTCTCGTGCCAGGGCACGACCCCTTGATCCGTAGATTGATCTAGCCTGTCCAGCTTTATTGGCTAGGTCATGTTGTAAGTCGTACGTGTATTCCACAGTTGCCGTCTCCCTACCTCTTAGGCGAGGGGGTGCGGGTTGGTGTTCGGCTTGATATGCCGTTTTATCTCGCCCACGTGGTGGTCGGTCTGGTTGGTCTGCTTGATTGTATTTCGAGGTATTGGCTCAAGGGCCTCGTCATCGAATTAAGGCAGCAGCTTGCGCTTAGGGTAACTTTTGACAGGTCGCTCTTGGCCGTATTCCTCAGTGGCCAGGACCTTAGTCCACCTTTCATTCATCGTATTGCTCAGCTTTGAGCTGCTTCTTCTTCTTCTTTAGGCTCCGGGCCGTGGCAATGAGCTGTCGCTTGAAGCGTTCTTGGTCGAGGGGTTCCTCTGGGACAATGAAGTTTTCGTCACTGAGGCTAACCTCCTCTTCGGATTCTGGCATATAGTTGCTGTCCTCCGCATCTTCATTGCCAGCGTGTCCGGGGATATATTCACCCTCTTCCCTTTCATCCTGTTCGGATGTGGGCTCGACGGGGTATTCGGGATATTCGGCATCGTCCAGAGTCTCATTATCTCCAGTGTCGGTATTGCTATCCCTTGCCCAACGCGATCTTGAACAGCGTCGCTGACGTCAGTGCTTTGGTGGTTCATCGATGAGTTTGTCCTCATCTGGGCTCGGGCTATCCTCGTAGTTCTTTTTATCCCGAGTGTCAACCATGTACACATCGTAGGTTGAGGTGGCCGTCCAACGCCCCGTGGCGGGTGGGACTTGGCTTGGTTCGGTGTCGGCATCGTCGTCCATGCCGTCGATGTCTTCGGACGCATAGTCCAGCATGTCGGTTAAGTCCTCGACAGTGGCTATCAAGTGGGTGGTGGGTGGGGTGTAAAATTCCCCACTCTTAGCCCCCAGCCCGAGCTGGGTATAGTTCAAAGGCAAAGCCTCCGTGATGGCGAGAGACTGCATTAAGTCCAATGCTTCATTTAGGAGCAAAAGTGGGACCGGGAACTGCGGATCCGCTGGGCTGAGTTCGGCACGGGACACCTCATCGGACCCACTGAGTGCAGACCTCGGTAGTTCGGGGTGGTTACCCAGAGCCAAGTCTAGGATTACATCTGGGTTTTCAGCCGGGAGTTCCACAAGGGGAAGAAGTCCAGCGGGGCCCACGCTCCCGTCTTCGGACAGTGAGACCTACCCCGAATCTAAGGCCGAGGTGGCTACGGGTGTTGACCCCTTAACGGGATCTAACAGGGGATCCGAAGAGTCTCCTTGGCGGGGACACAGAGTAGTAGCAGGGGCTGCGAACCCGTCAGAGACCAGATCTCCTCGGATCTCAACAATATAGTTCAGGTTTCCAAACCTGATCTGGTGGCCGGGGGCATAACCGTCGACCTGCTCGAGGCGGCCGATCGAGTTGGCACGAAGCACAAAACCACCAAACACAAAGACTTGTCCACGGAGAAAGGTTTCCCTGGGCGCGGCATCATTGTTGATGAAGAGGTGAGCCATCGATCCTTCTGTCGACGGTATAGCGGAGCTCTCAATGAAAGCCCAATGTCGGTGTCAAAACCGACAGATCTCGGGTAGGGGCCCCAAGCTGTACGTCTGAGGACCAATGGTAACTATGAATCAAAGGACAAATTGTTTACCCAGGTTCGGGCCCTCATAATGGAGGTAAAACCCTACTCCTGCTTGATTATATTCGAGGGTATAGGGGTTACAAGAGTTGATCTACCTCAAGATCAATTCGGCTATCCCTAGATCAGGTAGCCTAGCAATGTTGTGATCCTGCCTCCGATCTACCCTCCGGTTTATATAGATACCGGAGGGGCTTTAGGGTTGTACACAATTGGTTTTACAGAAAGGAATAAGATATCTGGACACCTATACTTGCCATCAACACATACGGGAGTCCCTACCGGATACAAGAGATAATCTTCTGTCTTGTATCTTGACGGCCCATCAGTCTGACCCACATCAATAGACCGGACGCCCGAGGACCCCCTAGTCCAGGACTCCCACAGAGGCCATCGCTTGTCTATTGGGATTTCGCATGCCGGTCCTCCTATCCCACCATCGCATGAGGGAATCCTCAAGGTGCCAATTTGAGGTGTCCATGTACACAAGATCAAACTTGTCGATGACCGATCGCCAGAGCCTAATGGAGAAGCGACACTTGACGAAGAGGTGGATGCCCGATTCTTGCTCACATTTGCAAAGCAAGCAAAGCCCACAGTTATCCCAACCACGCCACGCCAACCGATCGGCGGTCTAGTTTCGGTCTTGCAAGGTCAACCAGGCGAAGAATTTAACCTTGGGAGTGGCCCAAGCTCTCCAGACCATGTGGTGAATGAGCGAGTGTGTTAGGCCAAGAAATTGCGCCTTTTATGCTGTGGCCGCTGTCGGTGTCAAAACCGGCGGATCTCGGGTAGGGGGTCCCGAACTGTGCATCTAAGGCTAATGGTAACAGGAGGCGGGGACACAATGTTTACCCAGGTTCGGGCCCTCTTGATGGAGGTAATACCCTACTTCCTGCTTGATTCATCTCGATGATATGAGTATTACAAGAGTTGATCTACCACGAGATCGTAGAGGCTAACCCTAGAAACTAGCCTATGATTATGATTGTTGTTATCCTACAGACTAAACCGTCCAGTTTATATAAACACCGGAGGGGGCTAGGGTTACACAGAGTCGGTTACAGAGAAGGAGATCTACATATCCGAATTTCCAAGCTTGCCTTCCATGCAAAGGAGAGTCCCACCCGTACATGGGACGAAGTCTTCAATCTTGTATCTTCATAGTCCAACAGTCTGGCACAGTACATAGTCCGGCTATCCGAGACCCCCTAATCTAGGACTCCCTTAGTAGCCCCTGAACCAGGATTCAATGACGATGAGTCCGACGCGCAGATTGTCTTCGACATTGCAAGGCGGGTTCCTTCTCCGAATACTCCATAGAAGATTTTAAACACAAGGATCGTGTCCGGCTCTGCAAAACAAATTCCACATACCACCGTAGAGAGTACTATATTCCACAAATCTAATCTGCTGACAACTTTTCATAGCATGACATCACGCCACGGCCCGGTCATCATTCGAACCGTTTTTCTCAACCAGCTGCTGCACATATTACGAAGCGGTTTCCTTGGCACGTCTTGTCGAAGCAGAGATCCTGTCCCCTTATCACGAATTTCTCATCAATACGGGTGTGGGTAACCCAACCGCGCCATCAACGCGATGCTTGGGAAATAAGCGAGTTTACCAGGCAAGTGGGGAGACGCAGGATCCTTGCTGTCTTTATAAGGAGATAAGGACTCCCCTTTTTCACCCATGCCTTCTTCTTTCTTTGCTTATCCATTCTCTCTCGCTCGAGCTCCAGCGCCCAAGCGTTCGTCTTCTCCACCCATCAAGCCGCACGCGATGCCCGGGGGGAAGCCCAAGGCGCCCCGCAGGAAATACAGGAGGCGAGGAAGATCGCGGCTGGTAAAGCTTTTTTATGCAAAGCAGGTATTTGAAGGGAGAAAATCATGTTTACTAATTTGAATTCGGATTTCTCCAGGGGTATTTGCAGAGCTGCCACGCAACATATCGGATGCCGCCCAATTCTACCGAGCCGAAGAAAAGAGCACTGTGGAGAAGCTCTTCTGGTCGCAGTATCTGGCACCGAATTATCCAGTGCCATTTGCCGATCAGCTGAAGCAGCTGATCGAACTACATAAGGCGGCCAAACTAGCCATGAAGGATTTAATTATCCGGCTATGGCCCGCCGAGCCGATTCAAAGCAGCCACTTCGGGCTTGTGAAGCGGCTTGTGAGTGCCTGCCCTCGACTCGAAGTCATCAAGCGGTCGGTCTATATGGAGGGTGCGCGAATGACCTTTGGCCGCATAAAGGTGCACTTGGGGAAGATGGATGCTGAAAAGATGATGATCGAGGGACCACCGGAGGGGAAGGATCATCGCAAGCCCGAATTATATTATGATAGTGTCCTAAAAGGATCCCACCTTGCGGCGGAGCAATGCACCAAGGACATTATATTTCCATGAATACAGTCATGTTGTCCTTTGTAATGTTGAACAAGGTCATTTCTATTATTTATTGCCTGCTATTTGAAAGTTTTTCCTCCTATGCGGCCGTTTTATATATGGGATAATTAGATTTATGCCCCTAGTTGTGTCCCACTCGTCTGTTTTACCCCTAATTCCCAAAAGTCACCGGTTCTGTCCAAGTCACTTTGCTCCTCTTATGCTTTTGCCCTTTGACCGTTTGACCATCAGTTTGAAAACTTCATAACTAATTCATACTAAATCGGAAAAATGCAAATAAGATACCAAAATGTTCAGAAAAACATCACCTATATGTGAGTGTCATTTGCATTCATGAAACAAGTGTTGGAAAGTGCCCATCCGAGTTTTAGGTCTTAGGCTACCACCATGAATAGTAAAATCTAAAAAAGTTCAAAAAAATTCAAAAAGAATTCAGTGGCAAAGAATGACAAATGTTTTAAGTGCCTGCCAAGTTTCATCAGGGAATAACATTCATGGGTGCCGCGGCAAAAAAAAACCAATCAGCACCCCAAAATAGATTATTTTTTGCCATGACTTCCACGAATGTCGTTCCCTAATGAAACTTGGCAAGCACTTAGAACATTTGTCGTTCTTTGCCACCATATTTTTTTTGAATTTTTTGAATCCTTTTAGAGTTTACTATTCATGGTGGTATCAAAAGAGCTAAAACTCGGATGTGCACTTTCCAACACTTGTTTCATGAATACAAATGACACTCACATATAGGTGATGTTTTTCTGAACATTTTGGTATCTTATTTGCATTTTTCTGATTCAGTATGAATTAGTTATGAAGTTTTCAAACTGACAGTCAAACGGTCAAAGGGCAAAAGCATAAGAGGAGCAAAGTTACTTGGACAGAACCGGTGACTTTTGGGAAATAGGGGTAAAACAGACAAGTGGGACACAACTAGGGGCATAAATCTAATTATCCCTTTATATATTAATCCTGAGAGTTGGCCAGTCGTCGGCTTCTGCCCCCACGTAGGAAGTACGGGGGTGTTCGAGATAAACCTGAGCACTCTTTATCCTAGTTTTGGGTCCTTGAAGGAGGTGTTCAGCACAACGAACCAGGCAATCGGACTATAGGGCTTTATCACTCTCACTTAGCCATAGGAGTTTGACAAAAGTAAGGTAGGCGCAACCCCTGGTGTTCGGAAGACCGCACGGGGGGCTCTATAAGCACCTGATCAAAAGAAAAGCCGATCCATTGCACGCTGCATTAGTTATGGCATTATGCGGAAGAAATCTTTAAAGATTTTACAACCTCTCGAACAGCCGACCAACTCTCGCCGTATCATGACAGTCAGTTTTCGGCTTTCTCTACTGAGGAGCTCGTCCGGAAGAACCGGGACACAATTGCAGTAGTTCTCCCTGTGCCGCCTTAGCCGATATAGCGGAACATAAGGCGGCAAAACATGGGAGCCAGGCAAACCCAACTATTGACCCAAGACATGATTCAGAGGTGATGCATATAATGCTATAAGTTCGGGGTGCCGAACGACCGTGAAGGTGTTTTGACTTTATTGCCGTATTATGGGTACAATGAAGCCCCTGGCATATTAAGGCATATCGCGATGTATAGATGCCATTTGAAAGAGAGTGTTAATAAGAAACAACAGAAAATAAGCGTCATATAAAGCCACATGTTGTAATTGAATAACACGTCGATGCGTATGAGTATAGGTAATGTGATAAAAATAAATATGACTTCGGAACCTGCTGAGACCAGGCGGGAGGAGGCTGTGTGCAGATCCGGAGTGTAGTCGGATGGTTATCGATGGGAATATCTAAGGATTCCCTTATGCGTTCAAGCTATTTCCATGTCGCTCGTCCTGGCCTATGCAAAAGTGAACCTGCAAAGAAAATGCAAGAAATGTTTGTTTGCCAGGGAGCGGTTGAGCCGTAGTGTGTGGCCTATCCTAGCTTTGCCTCCGTTTACTGCCGGAGTGTTTTAATTGAGCTCCGGATGAGCCGGGCTATGCTGCTGCGAAGTAGTTCGGACTCTGTTGATGGTGTCCGGGAGCTTGGCCGTCGACTCGAGGTTCGATTGAAAGATGCCACTCATTGCTTCTGCTGTTAAGGCGGCGGTATACTCTTCGGCACAGAGGGGGAGTTCGGCCTTGCCATTAACTGGTATGATGCCGCACGGACTAGGCATCTTGAGCTTACGGTTGGCATAGTGTGGCACCACGTTGAATCGAGCAAACGCGGTTCGTCCGAGTAGTGCATGATAATTACTGCGAAAAGGGACGACATTGAAGGTTAACTCTTCGGTACGGTAATTGTCCGGTGATCCGAAGACTACCTTCAGAGTGATGGAGCCTGTACAACGGGCCTCCACACCTGGTATAACACCTTTAAAGGTGGTTTTAGTGGGTTTGATTATCGAAAGATCAATACCCATCTTGCGCACTGTGTCCTGATACAGCAGGTTTAGACTGCTGCCTCCATCCATAAGGACTCGTGTGAGGTGGAACCCGTCAATTATTGGGTCAAGGACTAGTGCGGCTGAATTGCCCTGATTGGTATTGGCTGGACGATCCGTACGATCGAAAGTGATCGGCCATTGTTTATATTGTGGGGCGACTGGCTCCGTTAAGTCGACATCCCTAAGAGTGCACATCTATTCCAGCTCTGGAATGTGGGTGGCATTTATCATGTTCACCGTTTTGATTTGAGGGGGAAATTTCTTTTGCCCTGCTCTGTTCGTTGATCGGGGCTCCTCGTCATCGTCATCGCTTTGAGACCCCTTCTCCTTGTTTTCGGCACCTGACATGCCGGCTTGTTTGAAGACCCAACATTCTCTATTGGTATGATTGGATGGTGTTCCTGGGGTGCCATGAATTTGGCATGGACGCTCGAGTATTCGGTCCAGACTGGACGGGCCTGGATTGTTCCTTTTGAATGGCTTTTTCCGCTGACCGGACTTAGAGCCACTGAATCCGGCATTGACGGCCGTGTCTTCGGTGTTATCACCATGATTGCGACGCTTGTGTTTATTGCGTCGAGGCTTGCCGTTGCTATCCCTGGCGTCTGAGGTGCCAGGATTACTTAATTTGCTGTTGCTACGAGCCAACCAGCTATCCTCGCCCGCACAAAAGCAGGTCATGAGTGTCATGAGGGCTTCCATGGACTTCGGCTTTTCTTGGCCGAGATGTCGGGCAAGCCATCGTTACGGATGTTGTGCTTAAAGGCCACTAGGGCTTCGGCATCCGGACAGTCGACAATTTGGTTCTTTTTACTTAGGAACCGAGTCCAGAATTTCCTGGCTGACTCTCCGGGCTGTTGGGTTATGTGACTTAAATCATCAGCATCCGGTGGTTGCACATAAGTGCCTTGGAAGTTATCCAGGAATGCGTCTGCCAGGTTCTCCCAACTTCCAATGGAGTTTGCTGGCAAACTATTCAGCCAATGTCGAGCCGGTCCCTTCAGTTTTAGTGGGAGGTACTTGATGGCGTGTAGATCATCCCCGCGGGCCATGTGAATGTGGAGAAAGAAATCTTCTATCCATACCGCGGGGTTTGTTGTGCCATCGTATGATTCAGTATTTACGGGTTTAAACCCTTCTGGGAATTCATGATCCATTACTTCGTCAGTGAAGCATAGGGGGTGTGCGGCGCCTCTATGCCGGGCTACATCACGGCGTAGTTCAAATGAGTCTGATCTGTTGTATTCGACCCAGACGGATTTGTATTTAGTATATCCGGTGTGATGGTCATCGTCATGTGTTGGGGCGTGCCCCGTGATCCATAGATCGATCTTGATTGTCCTGCTTTGTTTTCCAATTTGTCTCGCAGGTTATGCGTGTAGCCCCGGGCCTTCGTGTTTTTGCTTGTTTGGCGACGGGGTGCGGGCTGGACTTCGGGCTGATACGCCGCTTTGTCTCGGCCACGAGGTGGCCGGTCAGCCGCATCCTGCACTAGTAGTGTAGGCTTTAATGCCTCCTCCTCGAGTTGAGGTAGCAACCTGCGCTTTGGGTAACTTTTGGTTGGGCGCTTGAGTCCGTATTCCTGGGCTACCAGGACCTCGGTCCACTATCAGTTAGCAGATCTTGATCAGCTTGAAGCTGCTGCTACTTTTTCTTCAGGCTTTTTGCAATGGCTATAAGCCGGCGCTTGAAGCGCTCCTGCTCGACGGGATCCTCAGGCACGATGAATTCTTCATCACCGAGGCTTACCTCATCATCGGAGAGAGGCATGTAATTGTCGTCCTCCGAATTTCCCTCCATTGCCTGTTTATCAGGGCTATCTTGCCCATCCTCCCGTCCGGCTTGCTCGACGCTTGGCTGGGCGGGATTGCTTTCATCTTCGGCATTATCCGGAGCGCTATTGTCTCCTGTGCCAGTATCACTATTTTTGCTATGGCGGGGCTTAGAGTGGCGCCGCTGACGTTGGTGCTTAGATTGTTTCTCAAGGGGGTTATCCTCCGTTGCCTCATCGCAATTGATTTCTTTGGGTGTGTCCACCATATATATATATCATATGATGAGGTGGCTTTCCAGCGCCCTGCGGGCGGTGGTTCCTGTTCTTCTCCGGCGTTGTCATCCATACGGTCGATGTCTTCAAAGTCAAAATCAAGCATGTCGGTTAAGTCACCGACAGTGGCTATAAAGTGGGTGGTGGGTGGGTAACGAATTTCTTCATCATCCGCTTCCCACTCAAGCCGGACATAGTTCAACCAAGATTCTCCTGATAGGGAGAGGGATTTTAACGAATTTAGCACGTCGCCCAAGGGCGAGTGCTGAAATATGTCCGCGGAGGTAAACTCCATGATCGGTGCCCAATCAGGTTCGAAGGGCACGTATGTACGTGGTTTGGAGCCTGCGGCCAGAGACGAGTCCGGGGGTCCGATGACACAGACCTCATCGGAGGCGAAGTCTGTGTTCGGCTCTATGGCTGCTAAGTGTGCGGCCTCCGTGGAAGGGTCCATCCACCCGTCCTTGGATGGCACGATCTGCTCCGGATTAAGAGCCAGGGCAGCTACAGGTGTGACCTCCTGAACACCATCCGATGGCAGATCTAAGTCATGCTCATCGTGACTATTCGGCACACCTGTCATGGACTCGAATCCGTCAAAGATCAAGTCCCCACGGATGTCGGCGGTGTAGTTCAGGCTTCCAAACCCGACCTGACAGCCAAGGGCGTAGCTATCGATCTGCTCCAGATGGCCAAGCGAGTTGGCCCGTAGTGCGAAGCCGCCGAACATGAAGATCTGTACGGGGAGGAAAACCTCACCCTAGATCGCATTGTTGTAGATGATTGAAGGAGCCATCGAGCCTTACCGTGACGGCATAGTGGAACTCTCAATGAAAGCACCAATGTCGGTGTCAAAACCGGCGGATCTCGGGTAGGGGGTCCCGGACTATGCGTCTAAGGCTAATGGTAACAGGAGGCGGGGGACATAATGTTTACCCAGGTTCGCACCCTCTCGATGGAGGTAATACCCTACTTCCTGCTTGATTGATCTTGATGATATGAGTATTACAAGAGTTGATCTACCACGAGATCGTAGAGGCTAACCCTAGAAGCTAGCCTATGATTATGATTATTGTTGTCCTACGGACTAAACCCTCCGGTTTTTATAAACATCGGAGGGGGCTAGGGTTACACAGAGCCGGTTACAGAGAAGGATATCTACATATACGAATTTCCAAGCTTGCCTTCCATGCAAAGGAGAGTCCCACCCGGACATGGGACGAAGTCTTCAATCTTGTATCTTCATAGTCCGACAGTCCAGCACAGTACATAGTCCGGCTGTTTGAGGACCCCCTAATCCAGGACTCCCTCAGCCGCTGAGTACAGTCCATCGTCAGCATGCTTCCAAATAATGTCGTTCTGAATGTGGTGGTCAAGATGGAAGTCGTGCACAAGAGCCCAAAGCGTGAAAAGTTCCCGGATGTGTGCGACGGAGACAATAGTGTCATGCTTGATGTAGGTCATCCAAGCGTTCCCTCGAAGGGCCTCACGAAGTGTCGATCTCTTCCTTTTTGAGGCTTGAAAAATAAGAGGGGCGATATCCTTGGGCTTGCGACCAAGCAACCACGGGGAGTCCCAGAACGGTGTTTTTGCACCGTTGCCAATGATGATTGTGGTGGAAGCATAGAAGAAATCCATATCTTTCTTGGTGCACAGGTTGCCCAAGCCAACCCAAAGCTTGGTAGGCTCCCTCCATTCATACCATGGCCACCTTAGCGGAAAAGCCCAAGAAAACTTTTCGGTGTTGGGGACGCCCAGGACTCCATCGATCGTAGGCCTACAGACCATGTCCAAATTGACCTTACATTTTGCACCAGACGTCTTGTCCGACCCCGACCAAAGGAAGGCCCTCTCAATCTTGCTGAGATTATGAAGTGTGCTCTGTGGCTCAATGAGAGACGTGATGGAGAAGACCGCTTGAGAGATGATGACCGATCTGACTAGGGTAGTGCATCCAATAGTTATGATGGTTTGTCCCTCCCAAGTTACTAATTTTTTGGCCGCCTTGTCTTCTAGATACTAGAAGTCGACCTTCCGAAGTTGTCGTACTAAGAGCGGGACACCCAAATATTTTATTGGGAATGTGGTGCGAGTTGCCGGAATGCTAATCAGAATATGCTCTAGAGGAAGGTGGTTGCATCGAATGGGCACAATCGAGCTCTTGCGGAAGTTGGTGCAAAGTCATGTCACCTCGCCGAAACCCCTTAGGATGTCTGAGAGGTTGTGAATGTCCCGCTTAATTGGGGCCATGAAGATGGCCGCATTGTCCGCATAGAGGGAGGTTCTCATCATGACTCCACGCTCGTGGATCTTGTGTATGATGCCCTTGCGAGTTGCGATGTCGAGGATATGTTGAAGGGGGTCAATTGCGAGGACGAACAACAAAGGTGAAATTGGGTCCCCTTGACGAAACCCGCGGCCATGCTTGATTGGGGGGCCCCCGGAAGCCCATTGAGGAGAACACGTGAAGAGGAAGAAGACAACAGAGTGGCGATCCAGTTCCGGAATTTGCAAGGGAACCCCTTGTGTTGCAATAAGTCTAGGATGTATCCCCATTTGACCGAGTCGAATGCTTTTCTAATGTCAAGCTTGAAGAGGATGGCTGAAGTCTTGCACTTGTGCAACCGTCCCACAAAATTGCGCACATACATGAAGTTGTCATGGATACTCCTCTTGTTTATTAAAATGCTTTGGGCATTGGAGACAAGAACATCCATGTGAGGGGCAAGCCGTTGGGAAAGAATCTTGGCGATAATCTTGGCCATGGCATGCACAAGACTAATAGGCCTATAGTCAAAGATGCCTTCCGCCCCCTCCTTCTTGGGCAAAAGCACCACATTGGCAGAGTTGAGCCATTGCAAGTGGGATGTGTGGAGGGATGATATGTCCATTTTGCATCATGCTTTTATATCAATATTTATTGCATTATGGGCTATTATTACACGTTATGTCACAGTACTTATGGCTATTCTCTCTTATTTTACAAGGTTTACATGAAGAGGGAGAATGCCGGCAGCTAGGATTCTGGACTAGAAAAGGATCAAATATTAGAGACCTATTCTGCACAGCTCCAAAAGTCCTGAAACTCCACGAAAGTCATTTTGGGAATTAATAAAAAATACTGAGCGGAAGAAATACCAGAGGGGGCCCACACCCTGGCCACGAGGGTGGGGGGCGCGCCCTACCCCCCTGGGCACGTCCCCTGCCTCGTGGGCCACCTGGCAGCCCTCCGGTACCCATCTTCTTCTATATGAAGTTTTTACCCTGGAAAAAAACACAAGCAAGCTTTCGGGACGAAACTCCACCGCCAAGAGGCGGAACCAATCTAGGGCTCCGGCGGAGCTGTTCTGCCAGGGAAACTTCCCTCCGGGAGGGGGAAATCATCACCATCGTCATCACCATCGATCCTCTCATTGGGAGGGGGTCAATCTCCATCGACATCTTCACCAGCACCATCTCCTCTCAAACCCTAGTTCATCTGTTATATCCAATCTTTGTACCAAAACCTCAGATTGGTACCTGTGGGTCACTAGTAGTGTTGATTACACCTTGTAGTTGATGCTAGTTGGTTTATTTGGTGGAAGCTCATATGTTCAGATCCTTTATGCATATTAATACCCTCTGATTATGAACATGAATATGATTTGTGAGTAGTTACATTTGTTCCTGAGGACATGGGAGAAGTCTTGCTATAAGTAGTCATGTGAATTTGGTATTCGTTCGATATTTTGATGAGATGTATGTTGTCTCTCCTCTAGTGGTGTTATGTGAACGTCGACTACATGACACTTCACTATTATTTGGGCCTAGAGGAAGGCATTGGGAAGTAATAAGTAGATGATGGGTTGCTAGAGTGACAGAAGCTTAATCCCTAGTTTATGCGTTGCTTCGTAAGGGCTGATTTGGATCCACATGTTTCATGCTATGGTTAGGTTTACCTTAATACTTCTTTTGTAGTTGCGGATGCTTGCAATAGGGGTTAATCATAAGTGGGATGCTTGTGCAAGAAAGGGCAGTACCCAAGCACCGGTCCACCCACATATCAAATTATCAAAGTAACGAACACGAATCATATGAACGTGATGAAAACTAGCTTGACGATAATTCCCATGTGTCCTCGGGAGCACTTTTCTCTATATAAGAACTTGTCCAGGCTTGTCCTTTGCTACAAAAGGGATTGGGCCACCTTGCTGCACCTTATTTACTTTAATTGCTTGTTACCCGTTACAAATTACTTTATCACAAAACTATCTGTTACCGATAATTTCAGTGCTTGCAGAGAATACCTTACTGAAAACCGCTTGTCATTTCCTTCTGCTCCTCGTTGGGTTTGACACTCTTACTTGCGAAAGGACTATGATAGATCCCGTACACTTTTGGGTCATCAAGACTCTTTTCTGGCGCCGTTGCCGGGGAGTGAAGCGCCTTTGGTAAGTGGAACTTGGTAAGGAAAAATTTATATAGTGTGCTGAAATTTACTGTCACTCGTCACTATGGAACATAATCCTTTAAGGGGCTTGTTCGGGGTATCTTCACCCTAACCAGTAGAGCAAAGAGTTGCTCCTCAACCTACTGAACCTACTGAAAATGTTTACTTTGAAATTCCTTCAGGTATGGTAGAGAAACTGCTAGCTAATCCCTTTATAGGAGATGGAACATTGCATCCCGATTTACACCTAATCTATGTGGATGAAGTTTGTGGATTATTTAAGCTCGCAGGTATGCCCGGTGATGTTATCAAGAAGAAGGTCTTCCCTTTATCTTTTAAGGGAGATGCATTGACATGGTATAGGCTATGTGATGATATGGGATCATGGGACTACAAACGATTGAAATTGGAATTTCACCAGAAGTTTTATCCTATGCATCTTGTTCATCGTGATCGTAATTATATATATAATTTTTGGCCTTGCGAAGGAGAAAGCATCGCTCAAGCTTGGGGGAGTCTTAACTAAATGTTATATTCATGCCCCAATCATGAGCTCTCAAGAGAAACGAGTATTCAAAAATTTTATGCTCGGCTTTCTCTCAACAATCGCTCCATGCTCCATACTTCTTGTGATGGGTCTTTTATGATGAAGACTATTGAATTCAGATGGGATTTATTAGAAAGAATTAAAAGCAACTCTGAAGATTGGGATTCCGATGAAGGTAAGGAGTCAGGTATGACACCTAAGTTTAATTGTGTTAAATCTTTTATGGATACCGATGCTTTTCGTGGATTTAGCACTAAATATGGACTTGACTCTGAGATAGTAGCTTCTTTCTGTGAATCATTTGCTACTCACGTTGACCTCCCTAAGGAGAAGTGGTTTAAATATAATTCTCCCACTGAAGTAAAAGTAGTTGCGCCTATTAAAGTTGAAGAAAAGACTATCACTTATAATGATCCTATTGTTCCTACTACTTATATTGAGAAACCACCTTTCCCTGTTAGGATAAAGGATCATGCTAAAGCTTCAACTGTGGTTCGTAAGAGTAATACTAGAACATATACACCACCTGAGCAAATTAAAGTTGAACCTAGTATTGCTATGGTTAAGGATCCCTTGGCTGATAATATTGATGGGCATGTTATTTATTTCTGTGATGCAGCTGCTAGAATTGCTAGACCCGATGCTAAGAAACATAGACCTATTGTAGGCATGCCTGTTATTTCTGTTAAAATAGGAGATCATTGTTATCATGGCTTATGTCATATGGGTGCTAGTGCTAGTGCAATAACTCATTCCTTATACAAAGAAATTATTCATGATATTTGTCGGATATCGGGTTTCGGCAAAACCCTTAAGGTTCGAACATTGGGGTGCGCACGAAGATCTCTTCCTACCGAATCTCGCTCTCAGCCTCGCCGCACAAGATACACAAGATTTATACAGGTTTGGGCCACCGTTGTGGTGTAATACCCTACTCCTGTGTGTGGTGGTGGATTGCCTCTTGGGCTGATGATGAACAGTACAGAGGAAGAATAACCTCGGGAGGAGAGGTGTTCTTGGCTAGTGTGGTGCTCTGCTTGGGTAGGGTTCTGTAATGCCCCAAGACCGGAGCTTCAGATGCCTTCCAGGGTTTCCGAGATTCGTTGTGTGATTTTGTTTGGTTCGTGCATTCATCTCTGCATCATGTGCATTGCATCACGTCATCATGCCATCATATCATTAATTTTAAAAACTCATCTAAATAAATTGTATGGATTTTTCGATCCATTTAAATCGAGGGATTTCACTTGTGATTTCTCTTTATAACATATTAAAGCCTCTCAATATTATTAGGGAGCTATAATAAAAATATTCCATTTATTTGGAAGCCACCGTAACAAACTTGCATTTTAATCTCTCTCGTTTCCACCTATTCTAAATCCTCGATCATTCTCCTTTTGGCTTCGGTTCAAGTTGTGGCACTTTGAGTTATGCCAAAGAAGCCCCATGCCAGTTTTCAGCTCAACTTATATTTATTTGTTCCTCCAAATAAATATTTTTGCTCCTATTTCTTTTCTGTAAATAAAAAAAGGAAAAACCTTTTTTCCCTTCCTTTCTCTTAGGCCCAGCTCCAGCAACCAGGCCGGCCCATTTGCATCACGGCCCAGCCGCGCCCCGCTGTAAACCCTAGCCCCGACCCCTCCTCTCGATCGCTCCCTCGTTCCCGTGCTGCCGCCACACATTGCTGCCAGGGAAATAGCTCGATCCCCTCGCTCCTGTGGCCACTCCCCTCGATCCCCTCGCCTCCCTCCTCCTTGATGTGGCGTCCGCTCCTCCCATCGCCTCAACACCTCCACCCGAGCTGCTCCTCCTCACCTCGTCTCCCTCGTCGTGGCTGCCCACGAGGCGCCTCTTCCTGGCCGGATCCGCCGCCGTCTCGGCCTCCTTTGAGCGCCTCGCCGCTGCCTCCCCGCCTCTGGCGACGGTCGTCACCCGTCGCGCCATCTTTTGCGTCATCGCCTCGCCTTGTCACCTCGCCCGCGCCACCACTTCTCCACCTCTCCTCGAGCTCCGTCCGCCGGCCACCGGAGCCGCTGCTGGCTGCCGCCCCGCGCTCCTCGCTCCCCTTGCTAGCCAGGAGTTCGTCCCCGAGCTCGGCCAACTCCGGTGGCCCCAGCACCCGCGCCCTGCTGCCGTTGCTCTTCTCGAGCGCCGCCATCCCGCTGCTGCCTCGCCGGACCTCCGTCCTCCGCCTTCTCTGCTCGCCCGCTTCGACCAGCACCAAGTCCCTGCCGCTGACCTTTGTTTTCCCTGCTTGTTGCGTGAGCATCAGTGCTCGCTCTCTTGCCCGCGCATGAGTGCTCGTGTGGGCCACTTCGACCGGTGACCTCCTGAAGTTTTGGGACGCCAAGTACCATGACGACGAGGACCGCCAAGTTCGTCTACCACCGTCAAGTGAACCCACTCCAAGACACGAACGACTACGGCGACATGAACATCTACGAACCATGGACAACTACCATTTCTTGCCTAGAACGACTACCGTCGCCCGAAGACCCGTGTACCACTACGCCCAAGTTCCACTACAAGATGTACAACTACCGCCGCCGCCGTGTATGACTACTTCCACTACGACACGAGTACAACTACTTCCACTACGACCGCTGCGAGAACGTCTACTTCCATCTACACCGCATCGAACCCGAACCGCTCCGAAAACGCACGCTTCGAAGGTATAAGCCCTGAGACGATCAACCGTGGACCGAATGAATGTGTGTTGTATGAGATGCTTGTGTGTGCACCGCGTCCGAATTGTCACTCGTTTTCCATGCCACCGTCCCGTAGGAACCCGGTATTCTGGGATTACCCCACCATCTTGCATGTCGTGCTCGTCCACACTTTCTTTTGCACCGGTATCTCCGTGAGCTACCGGAACCAATATGTTGCCGTAGCATCATTTTCGGATATGTTGCCGTGGTACCATTTTTGTTTCGCCGCCGTGGCACCCTTTTCGTTTCGCCGCCGTGGCACCCTTTTCGTTCCGCCATGGTGACCAAATGCTTCATATCATGCTCTTGTTAACGTTTTCATAAATTGATTAAAACTTGTATATGTCATCCGCATCATGTTAACAACATTTAAATGCTTAAAAAAATTGTTGTTGCATTAAATTACTAAATGACATGGGGACTTTCCGGAATTGTTGTTTCTTGTTTCCGGCCTCATTTAAACTTTCCTAAATAGTTAGTTCAATTATGTTTCACCTCTTGCCATGTTTGACAACATTTAATATTGTTGGTTAGCCTAACCAAGAGAGAACTAAATAATTGATGTGGTGTTTCGTCAATATGCAACTCGTTGCATACTGAGCTCCACTTAACTTGTAGTATTGTTTGTTGCACTTTGCCATGCCATGCCTCTTTAAACCGGACATGCATCATATTTGGTTGTACATCATGCCATGCTTATGTGCTGGTTGTTTACCATGTTGTTTGCTTCTTTCCGGTTTGCTTCTCTCGTTAGCTTCGGTTTCGTTCCGGAGTTGTGAGGATTCGTTCGACTACGTCCGTTTGTCTTCTTCATGGCCTCGTTCTTCTTCCTTGCGGGATTTCAGGCAAGATGACTATTACCCTTGATATCACTTCTATCTTTGCTTGCTAGTTGTTTCGTTCTATCGCTGTGCTGCGCTACCCATCACTTGTTTACCATGCCTCCCATATTGCCATGTCAGCCTCTAACCTTTGACACCTTTCCTATGCAAACCGTTGTTTGTCTATGTTACCGCTTTGCTCAGCCCCTCTTATAGCATTGTTAGTTGCAGGTGAAGTTGAAGACTGCTCCATGATGGACAGGATTATGTTGGGATATCACAATATCTCTTATTTAATTAATGCATCTATATACTTGGTAAAGGGTGGAAGACTCGGCCTTATGCCTGGTGTCTTGTTCCACTCTTGCCGCCTTAGTTTCCGTCATATCGGTATTATGTTCCCGGATTTTGCGTTCCTTACGCGGTTGGGTGATTTATGGGACCCCCTTGACAGTTCGCTTTGAATAAAACTCCTCCAGCAAGGCCCAACCTTGGTTTTACCATTTGCCACCTAAGCCTTTTTCCCTTGGGTTCTGCAGACTCAAGGGTCATCTTTATTTTAACCCCCCCGGACCAGTGCTCCTTCGAGTGTTGGCCCGAAATGAGCTGCTTGCGGGGCCACCTCGGGGAAACTTGAGGGCTGGTTTTACTCGTAGCTAGTCTCATCCGGTGTTGCCCTGAGAACGAGATATGTGTAGCTCCTATCGGGATTTGTCGATGCATCGGGCGGCTTTGCTGGTCTTGTTTTACCATTGTCGAAGTCTTGTAAACCGGGATTCCGAGTCTGATCGGGTCTTCCTGGGAGAAGGTCTATTCCTTCGTTGATCGCAAGAGCTTGTCATGGGCTAAGTTGGGACACCCCTGCAGGGTATAATCTTTTGAAAGCCGTGCCTGCGGTTATAGGCAGATGGGAATTTGTTAATGTCCGGTTGTAGATAACTTGACACCTGATCCGAATTAAAACACATCAATCACGTGTGTAGCCGTGATGGTCTCTTTTCGGTGGAGTCCGGGAAGTGAACACGGTTTTGGGTTATGTTTGACGTAAGTAGGAGTTCAGGATCACTTCTTGATCATTGCTAGCTTCACGACCGTTCCGCTTGCTCTCTTCTCGCTCTTATTTGCGTATGTCAGCCACCATATATGCTTAGTCGCTGCTGCAACCTCACCACTTTACCCCTTCCTTTCCCATAAGCTTAAATAGTCTTGATCTCGCGGGTTTTGAGATTGCTGAGTCCTCGTGACTCACCAGATACTATCACAACAGTTGCAGGTGCCGATGATACCAGTGCAGGTGATGCACCCGAGTTTAGTTGGGAGCTCAACGAAGACCTTGGTCGTTGCTATGTATCGTTACATGTTGATCAGTAGTGGAGCCCAGTTGGGACGATCGGGGATCTAGCAGTTGGGTTATCTTCTTTTCTTTTGGTTTCGTCCGTAGTCGGACTATATGTGTGTACTCTGTATGATGTATGATTTATTATATGTTCATTGTGTGAAGTGGCGATTGTAAGCCAACTCTTTATCCCAGTCTTGTTCATTACATGGGATTGTGTGAAGATGACCCTTCTTGCGACAAAACCACCATGCAGTTATGCCTCTAAGTCGTGCTTCGACACGTGGGAGATATAGCCGCATCGTGGGTGTTACAGGTTCGATCTGTCTCTAGATGAGATGCCCTCCTACTGTGGTGGCTAGCTCTATTTATAGAGGCCTTGGTCCTCTTCCCAAATATTGAGCAGGAAGGAATCCAACAACGGCCATTTTGGAAGGGGACAGCTAGTACAAGCTATCCTGACTAAAGGTGGTCTTCGCCTGCCAAAGGTGCTGGTGATGACGCCGTCTTGGGATTCACGGTGACCTCCGTCCTGCCGTCCTGCTGGTCCTGGTCTTGTTGCACCGATATGGAAACCTTTGCCTGATGCCTCGGTACTCCACGCCTGCGCTTGCCCCCCTTTGCACCAAAGAGGAAACAAGGACACTGCACGGGCTAGCGCCTGCCTGGCGCCCACCTGGTCTTGATCGTCATGGCTTGCGTCATGGGAACCTCGCGAGGTACCCCTTGCCTTGATCTCTCCGCCTCCTCGCGAGCCTGCCTGGCGAGGCCACTCCTGAGGAGGCCTTGTGTCGTCTGCCCCGCGAGGCTTGGCCCCTCACGAGGGTCTTGAGTGTTGGTTGATGAAGGCGGGCCGTACTGGGCCACCATTTGAGCCACGTCGTAGGCCGCAGGCACGCAAGTCTGGGGACCCCCGTTCCCAGAACGTCGACAGTAGCCCCCGGGCCCAAGGTGCGCTCGGACTTGGCTTAGCAGTGAAGCCAAAGGGAAAGTGCGGAGCGCCGCGGGCCCCAATAGCCTGCAGCCTTGGTCGACGCGTGGTGACTGATTGGACATGGGAGTCTCTGCTTCCCCATGCTACCCCAGTATCCTCCTGGCTAGGCGGCCTCGGCGCACTATACAGTTATTTCCTCCTCGTTGACAGTGTGCTTCCTATTCCCCCTTCCTCCTCGAGTCTCTGCTTCCACTTCCAATCTGACTTGAGCTCTGCCCCCTCCATTGTCATGGTGCCAACTAACAAGGAGAAGGGGAAGAAGCCTCTGTCCTCAACCAATCCGCCCCCGGCAATCAAGCCCGCCGTCCGCCGGTCGCTGGTGCTCAATCTGGAGGCCATGGGCAAGGTCTGGCCTGCGCTCGCCTCTAGCTTCAACGAGTGTGGAAAGACGATGGCTTGGCCTGCATCCCACGCCTCCATTGACAGGACAATCACTGAGGTTCGCTTCTTCGTCGACGCCCTGTGGGCTGGCCTGGTTCCTCCTTTCTCTGCCTTCTTCAATGCAGTGCTTTCCCATTATTAGATCCATATGATGCATCTTGATCCCCAATCCGTTACCCTTCTCGCCGTCTTCGCCTTCGTTTGCGAAGCCATGGTAGGCATTGCTCCTTCCATCGCCCTCTTGCGACACTTCTTCTCGTTGTGCCTGACCGACCCCTCGCAGTGCTCGGGGTGCGTGAGCTTCCAGGCCGTGGCAGAGACGACCGCCTTGGGGATTGATTTTGACCTCCCGCTGTCCATGAGCGGGTTCTGGACGCGGTGGTTGTATGTGGATGTCGGAGTGCTTAGCCCTCTGCTCTTGCCTCCGCTGTTGCCTGTTGTCCCCAATCCCGACTGGGGCCACGAGAGACTCATGATCCCCCGGCTCTCCTTTGTCTGGTTCCGACTGAAGAGGTTGGGAGATCTCAGCGTGACTGCGCCCCGGGTGGTGAAGGAGTTCCTCCAGTGTCGCATTGCTCCCCTCCAACGCCATTCCCGGCTGATGTGGGCCCTAATCGGCGACTGGGACCACATGAGGCTTCAGGAGACGGAACTCGCACCCGAAGTGCTAAGGATGGTGCTTGAGGTCTTGACTGGCGACCCCTCACCAGGCGATATGCCGCAGGAGGGGAGCCTCTTGTATCTCTGCTCGAATAGGGTCGTGTTCGCGGGACAGATGCCTTCCTTTGACGAGTGGGGGCTGCACCCGGTTGGCCTTATGGGTCCTCGCGAGAATCCTGTCACCATGGCTCCCCTCCTCGCCACCAGCACCGACCTTGCCCCAAGAGTGTACGCAGGGAGGCGAGCATCGCTTGAGGCTGGAGGCTCGGGTGTCGAGGCGCCGATGCCGCATGGGGTTCCCGAAGCTTCATCCTCCGGAGCTTGTGAGGCTCGCTGAAAGTGCAACTATCCCTAGGTGGTTTTGGTAATTCCTAACAACATATAGCTCATTGAGCTAATACTATTCCAAGACAAATATTTCAGGAAAGCTCAATGAATGGCATGGTATGAATGAGGAAAGTGGATCCCTCAAATACTAAGGATAAAAGGGTTGGCTCAAGCTCAAGACTCTACATTTTATATTTTAGTGATCCAAGATCACATTGAGTCTATAGGAAAAGCCAATACTATCAAGGAGGGATGAGGTGTTGCTTGATGAGTTTCTTGCTTCAAGTTGCTAAGTGATATGCTCCAAAAACCCTCAACTTCTTTCTCATATCCACATATGACCTAAACCTAAAGTCAAACTCGGCCCCACCGATTCTTTCTATCCGGCGCCACCGAGTTTAGATGTCATAGCCACTGCCACAAACCCTAGGCAAATAGGTATCACCGATAGGGATCTCGGTCTCACCGAGATTGGATTGTAATGTCTCTGTTTGCCTTCGTAACGTTTCGGTTTAACCGAAGTGAGGGACCGGTCCCACCGAGATTGCAATGTAAACTCTCTGTTTCCTTCTTGTAACATTTCGGTCTCACCGAAATGAGCGAATCGGTCCCACCGAGTTTAGCTTATTACCAAAATCGGTCCCACCGAGTTTGTGTAATCGGTCTCACCGAGATTACGTTATGCCCTAACCCTAACCATATCGGTCCTACCGAGTTGCATGTCGGTCTCACCGAAAACCCTAACGGTCAGTAGGTTTACTAAATCGGTCTGACCGAGTTTGTTGATTCGGTTCCACCGAGATTGGTAGATTGTGTGTAACGGTTAGATTTTGTGTGGAGGCTATATATACCCCTCCACCTCCTCTTCATTCGTGGAGAGAGCCATCAGAAAAAACATACACTTCCAACTTACCATTTCTGAGAGAGAACCACCTGCTCATGTGTTGAGGCCAAGATAATCCATTCCTACCATATGAATCTTGATCTCTAGCCTTCCCCAAGTTGCTTTCCACTCAAATCTTCTTTCCACCACATCCGAATCCTGTGAGAGAGAGTTGAGTGTTGGGGAGACTATCATTTGAAGCACAAGAGCAAGGAGTTCATCATCAACACACCATTTGTTACTTCTTGGAGAGTGGCGTCTCCTAGATTGGCTAGGTGTCACTTGGGTGCCTCCGACAAGATTATGGAGTTGAACCAAGGAGTTTGTAAGTGCTAGGAGATCGCCTACTTCGTGAAGATCTACCGTTATAGTCCTTCATGGGCGACGGCCATGGTGGGATAGACAAGGTTGATTCTTCATGGACCCTTCTTGGGTGGAGCCCTCCATGGACTCGCGCAACCGTTACCCTTCATGGGTTGAAGTCTCCATCAACGTGGATGTACGATAACACCACCTATCGGAACCATGACAAAAACATCCGTGTCTCCAATTGCGTTTGAATTCTCCAAACCCTACCCTTTACATTCTTGCAAGTTGCATGCTTTACTTTCCGCTCCTCATATACTCTTTGCATGCTTGCTTGAATTGTGTGGAGATTGCTTGACTTGTGCTAAGATAGCTAAAATCCGCCAAAGACTAAAATTGGGAAAAGGTTAAGTTTTTAATTGGTCAACTAGTCTAATCACCCCCCTCTAGACATACTTCAAGGTCCTACAAGTGGTATCAGAGCCTTGGTCTCCATTTGCTTTGATTCCATAGCTTTTGGTGGTCATAGCCTTGGTTTCACAACCTAGGAGAGTATGGCGTCTAGCGAGGGAAATTATCACCGTAGAGGTCCTTACTTTGATGTCACTAATTTTGCTAGTTGGAAGCATAAGATGAAAATGCATATTCTCGGACATAACCCCGCCGTTTGAGCTATTATGTGTATTGGCTTGCAAGGTGAATTATTTGATGGGAGATAACCGAACCATGAAGCTAGCGCGGATGAATTGAAGATGCTGCAATACAACGCTCAAGATTGTGATATCCTCTTCAATGGATTGTGCCTTGAAGAATTCAACAAAATCAGCCATCTTGAGAATGCAAAGGAAATTTGGGATACTTTGATTGATATGCACGAAGGTACCGACTCCGTCAAAGAATCCAAGTTGGATGTGCTCCAAAGTCAACTTGACAAGTTCAAAATGAAGGATGGTGAAGCTGTCGCTGAAATGTACTCTAGGCTTGCTCTTATCACAAATGAGATTGCGGGCTTAGGAAGTGAAGAGATGACCGACAGATTCATCATCAAGAAGATCCTAAGAGCATTGGATGGAAAATATGATACCGTGTGCACATTGATCCAAATGATGCCCAACTACAAGAATATCAAGCCAACAGAAGTCATTGGAAGAATTGTTGCTCATGAGATGTCACTCAAGGATAAGGAGGAACTTCACAATAAGTCAAGTGGTGCTTTCAAAGCCTCATGTGAAGCTCCTACATCATCAAGTGAGAAACAAACCTTCAATGAAGAATTGAGCTTAATGGTGAAGAACTTCAACAAATTCTACAAGAGTAGAAGCAAAGAAAGAAGCTCCAAGTCAAGGTCCTACAATGACAAAAGATCTTCCAGTCGAGAGCGCAATTGCTAAGATTGTGGGAGACCCAGACACTATTCCAATGAGTGTACGATACCCTACAAAAGAAGAGAAGATTCTCCCAAGAGAAGAAGTAGAAGAGAAGAATCACCGCCAAGAGAGAGAAGGAGTAGAGATGATCGTTATGAACGAAGAATATCCCAGAGAAGCAAGGATTCGGAAAGGAAGGACAAGTCATCAAAGAGCTACCCAAAACAAAGACATCAAGCTCATGTTGGTGAATGGATATCCGGTTCCGACTCTGAACATCACTCCGAGAGAAGCTATCACTCCGACTCCGAACACACTCAAGATGAAGGTGTTGCCGGTCTAGCACTTGTGTCGACCAACTCCTACGACATATTTGATTCACCAAATGAAGGAATTGGAAGATGCTTCATGGTTAAAGGCCCTAAGGTAACACACCCCGAGTATGTTGATTTCAATAGTGATGAAGATGACTTGTTAGGTGATGATGATTTACTTGTTGACAACTCTAGTGATGAATACTATGATGAAACATCAATTAATCATGCTAGTAAAGATAAAACAAATGACAATGATAAGGAGAAGATTGAGCTTCTAACTAAAGAACTAAACACTCTTAAGTTAGCTCAAGAAACTATCTTAGAAGATCATCGAGAACTTTTAAGGGATCATGAGAAGTTACACTTTGAAAAGCTCAATCTTGAACAAGAGCATGAGTTCTTAAAGGCAATCAATGATGATCTCCGTAAGAAAAGTTCTTCTTACATTGCCAAGCGTTTACTCTTATCTACTTACATGCCTCAAGTCAAGTCCACTAACAAGAACAAGAAAGATTCTTCCTCTAGTAGTAACAATAATCATGCTAAATCAAATATTATTGCTTCTAGTAGTTCTTTTGATTCCACTAATGATTCTCTTAGCCAAGTTACACTTGAGCAAGAAAATAGCTTATTGAAGGGAATTATAGATAAAGGTGTTTACAAGAGCCTTGCCGGTAGTAAGCAATTCGAGGAAATTGTACGCAAGCAAGGAAGGCACCGGAAGAACCAAGGTGTTGGTTTTGAACGAAAGTTCAATGCCAATGGAGTTGAGTGGGAAGAAGATCAATATCCCAAGACGAAGTTTGTTCCTCAACAAGAGAAGTATGATCCCACTTCCTTCAAGGGAACACAAGCTCAAGATGATCTTCCACCACAAGACCACAAGCAAAAAGGTAGGGACAAGCTTCAAGAGGAGATTGATGCATTTGAAGAAGCTCCTAAGTCCTTGGTCAAGTGGGTTCCCAAGACTACGTCAAGTTCTACTTCATCAAGCATGACTACAACTCCAAGGATTCCAATCAAGATGATGTGGATCCCTAAGAAGAAGAACTAGAGAGTTCTTGAGGGTGACTCCGCCAACATTCTTCACTCATATCATTATGGCAAGGACAAGTGCAATCAACTTCCACATCTTGCACTAGTTCAAGGAGTCACAAACCCTCTTGTTGGTAAGGCAAGGGACAAGGTAACCTAATGCTTTCATGGACATCATATTGTGTGTGCATCACTCTATGTCTATGGATATACTTGTTTGTTCCTTGTGGGACTAACCCATGTAGGTATTGAAAGTGCAACTCACTCAAAAGGATTGCTCCAAATGATCTTCATCAACATTGAGCATCCACATCTTCAACACCTACATGAAGTCATCATCAACAAAACCCAAGGTTAGTTCATCCCTCTTAGGGGGGATCTCACATCTAGGGGGAGCTTAACTCTAAGGACTGAGTCAAAGCAACTCTAATGGTGTGAACACATCAATGCATTATGTAAAAGTGGTAACCCCACTTGAGCTTAAACGATGAGTATGACCTATGATCAAATGTTCTCATTTGACTCCTAAGTCAATATACTCATATATAGATGACCTAGTCATCGCCAATTGTTTGATAGATGCTAGAATTGGTTGTGCATGCTTTGGCACATATTTCATTTGCCATTTTATTGTGTGAGCATGTTGGTTGCATATTTTACTCATTCGAGGACATCCACTTGTTGCTTTGATTGATTGGCTTCTTTTTCTTTTGCCAAGTGGATGAACAAGAATGCCTAAGAACCTTCTCTAGCTATCTATGCTTTTCTTGTCTCAAACTCTATTCATGCTACATCACAAAATTTGATAAAGTCAGATTTGAACCACTCTGTGTGAGGAGCACTTGGAGTCCCCGATTCGTCATGGACTTAAACTTCCAAAACTTCTTTGTGTGTTTCGGTCTGACCGACTCTTCCATTTCGGTCATACCGAGATCACTAAGTCGATCTAAGTTTTCAATCTCGGTGCAACCGATTTGAACTTTTCGGTCTCACCGAGTTGCTGTAACTGTCAACAGTTATGCATCTCGGTGCCACCGAGTTGTTCCACTCGGTCACACCGACAGGGTCGGGCTATATATACTCACGGGCAAAAATTTGGAAACCTTCTCCAAACCCCTTCACGCGCGCATAGCTCGCTCTGCCTCCAAGGTCTCCGGATCGTCGACTTCGTCTCCAGCCGCCTCCAGTCGCTGGTCTCCGCCGCCGTCAACGAAATTCATCCCCGCCGTTGCCGCCGTAGCGAGTTCATCACCAAACTAGGGTATGGACTCGATCACAGTGCTATCCCCGTCCAATTCCTAGAACATTGTGTTCATTATGATTCTTGCCATGATTGAAACGCATCTATCCAGTCAAAACAATCCTTAGATTAGATGACATTTGGGAATTTAGGGTTAGGTTTCCACCGAAACCATCTCGGACCCACCGAGTTGAAAAACTCGGTTCCACCGATTCGGCTAACGCCATTGCACAAGTGATTCTCGGTCTGACCGAGAATTGCTAATCGGTGTGATCGATTTTAGGACTTTGTGAAACCCTAGCAGTCTCGGTGCCACCGAACTGTGACTCGGTCTGACCGAGTTCACTAGTTTAGGTTCCAAAAGCTGCTTTGGTATCACCGAGTTTGGAAATCGGTTGATCTGAAATGCTGTCAGTGGAAAACTAAAACTAAGTTTTTGAATCATTCTTTTGCAAAAATCTCATCATTTTGTGATGCTCATCCATTCTATCTCAACTAAATCTATTCATAGGGTCAGCAGTCAGTGTTTGCAGCATGTCAGACCAAAGTGACAGCCAGAACAGGGAAGAGGAGCAGATTCACATGAGTGAGGGCACTAGTCCCTCTAGCACCTCAGATGATGGCAGCAGGAGCACTCCTAGCAATTTGCCCAAAGCAGCCACAAGAGCCAGAAGGAAGAGAACCTCAGACTCTGAGGATGAGGACTATGTGGCAGCTGAAGATGAGGCTACTTCCAAGAAGATAGTGCTTAAAAAGGAGTATGGCTCAGCTAATACTACTAAGCCTGGACTAAACAGAAAAGTCCCTGCCAAGAGGACTCCTATGCTGAAAGTCAGAGGTTCAACTCAAGAACCTGAGAAACCTGATCCCAAAGAGGCTGCTGCAGAAGGGAAGAAGAGGAAGGAAAGGGTCAAGAAGACCATGGCCAGAGTTGTTGGACAACCTTCCATGATGGAAGAGGAGGAGGAAGAAGAGGTTGTTGCACCAGCACCCAAGGCACAAAAGCTGATGGGTGATGTTATAAGGTCAGGGGCTGCATCATCAAAGCCCAAAGAAGCACCCAAAGCTGCCTCCAAGGCCAAGTCTGCACCTAAGAGGAATACCAGGAGCATACCAGCTACTGAGAAGAACAAGGCCCCAGTGCCTGAAGTTGCTGAGGAAGAAGATGAAGGACAAGTTCTGAGGAAGCTGAAACCCAAGATTCCAGACCACAATGATGCTCATCCAGTGGCTGAGAATATGAAGCTGAGGAAGGATGCAGGGCTCAGGCAGTGGAGATTGTCAGATCCCTATGCAATCAGGAGAAGAACTGCTGTTGATTACAGGTTCCACACTAAGGAACAACAGGATTTCTATGAGACTGTGCTGCTCGATAAGACGCCCATAGTTTGTGATATGAGGTGGGTAGACTGGAAATACATGAAGGCAAATGAGGATCACTACCCAGGAGTGTTTGACAGCTTTAAGGCTTGTGGAGTTGATGAGTTTGTTGGACATAAGTTCACAAACTGGAATGATGAGCTTGTAATGCAATTCTACTCCACAACTCACTTTTATCTTGATGGCAGAATAGTCTGGATGTCTGAAGGTACAAGGTACCAATCAACTATTGAGGAATGGGCAAATCTGATCAATGCCCCAGAGGAGAATGAAGATGACTTGGATGTCTACTCCAAGAAGAAGAAGGATCACAATTGAATGTCACACATGTACAAGGAGATCCCAGACAAGGCACTTGAGACTTTCAAGTTTGGGTCTGTCCATTTTCTTCTGTCAAGGCTGCCAACGATCAACTGGATCCTAAGGCACACTCTCTTGCCCAAGTCAGGTGACCACAACATGATCAGAGGGCATGCAATAAATTTGCTACACACATTTGATGTGCCACAGAAATTCAAGGTCATGAGCCTCATAGTTGAGACTATTAAGAGGACAGCAGCAGACCAGAAGAGAAGTTGTGGGTATGCCCCACAAATCCAGGAGCTGATCAACTCCAAAATGGGCACAGGCAAATACCTGTTGGATAAGGAACACTTTGTCATCTATCCAGATTTTGAGGACAATCAAGTTGTCATGAATGAGAATGAACCATCATCAGTGCAAGCTCAAGAGAAGAAGGAGAAGGCAAAGAAAGAGAAGGCTGCCAAGACGCCAACTTTAGAGGAGGCATCTGAGTACTTTTTGAAGAGCAAGCAGGACCAGATTGGTTACTTAATAGCATCAACTCTGAGGATTCAGAAAGGGTTGTCCACCCTAACTCAGAACCAGGAGAGCATGGAAAGAATCATGGAACAAAAGTTCTATGACTTAGATGTGAAAGTAACTGAGATCCAGTCAGTTGTGGAGCAGCTACAGGATGACATGCAGGAGAGGAAGGGCAGGACAACCACTGATGCATTTGCCAGAGTGCCTCGAGCTCATAGATCAGTTGTAGAGCCTGTGACAGACACCAGAGCCACTTCATCTGCACCAGCTACAGCTCCAGTGCAACCAGCTCCAGCTCCAACTCCTTCAGCTCCATCCACATCAACTGAAGTCTTCATCCAAGGAGCCATATCTACACCACCACCTGAAGACCAAGCTTGAGAGACGAAATAGTGCTATGCATTTTCTATGAACTTTTTGGTAACTTGTTGCCAAAGGGGGAGAAAAATGTATAGATCATAGGCTTCGAGAGAGAGAGTCTGCTTTTGTTCTCTCTTGTCTTCGTGGTTGAACTTTATTTGCTTTTGATTGCTTGAGATACTACGTTATTGCCTGTGAGACATTGATGGTCATGTGTTTGATCATAAGCTACATTTATGCTTGCTAGATGACATTATCCCATTTATCTTTATATGATCATTCACTTTGCTTGGTGATGAGTGCATGTATTCAATCTTTATTATTTTGAGCACTCCACCAAGATGTATGTGACATGGAAGAGTAACCCATGAGCCTAACTCCTTGTGCATTTGTAGTCCAAAGAAAATCTTAAACTATGCACAAATTTAGGGGGAGGTCTTGCTTATCACATACTTCTCAAAGCGACGATGTTTTTTTCAATCTTATTATCATTTGTCGAAGCTTTGATCTATATGTTGTCATCAAATATTAAAAAGGGGGAGATTGAAAGTGCAACTATCCCTAGGTGGTTTTGGTAATTCCTAACAACATATAGCTCATTGAGCTAATACTATTCCAAGACAAATATTTCAAGAAAGCTCAATGAATGGCACGGCATGAATGAGGAAAGTGGATCCCTCAAAATACTAAGGATAAAAGGGTTGGCTCAAGCTCAAAAGCTCAAGACTCTACATTTTATATTTTAGTGATCCAAGATCACATTGAGTCTATAGGAAAAGCCAATACTATCAAGGAGGGATGACGTGTTGCTTGATGAGTTTCTTGCTTCAAGTTGCTTAGTGATATGCTCCAAAAACCCTCAACTTCTTTCTCATATCCACATATGACCTAAACCTAAAGTCAAACTTGGCCCCACCGATTCTTTCTATTCGGCGCCACCGAGTTCAGATGTCATAGCCACTGTCACAAACCCTAGGCAAATCGGTCTTACCGATAGGGATCTCGGTCTCACCGACATGGGATTGTAATCTCTCTGTTTCCCTTCGTAACGTTTCGGTTTAACCGAAGTGAGGGACCGGTCCCACCGAGATTGCAATGTAAACTCTCTGTTTCCTTTTTGTAACATTTCGGTCTCACCGAAATGAGCGAATCGGTCCCACCGAGTTTGCCTGACCAACTCTCTGGTTAGCTTATTACCAAAATCGGTCCCACCGAGTTTGTGTAATCGGTCTCACCGAGATTACGTTATGCCCTAACCCTAACCATATCGGTCCTACCGAGTTGCATGTCGGTCCCATCGAAAACCCTAACGGTCACTAGGTTTACTAAATCAGTCTGACCGAGTTTGTTGATTCGGTCCCATCGAGATTGGTAGATTGTGTGTAACGGTTAGATTTTGTGTGGAGGCTATATATACCCCTCCACCTCCTCTTCATTCGTGGAGAGAGCCATCAGAACAAAGCTACACTTCCAACTTACCATTTCTGAGAGAGAACCACCTACTCATGTGTTGAGGCCAAGATAATCCATTCCTACCATATGAATCTTGATCTCTAGCCTTCCCCAAGTTGCTTTCCACTCAAATCTTCTTTCCACCACATCCAAATCCTGTGAGAGAGAGTTGAGTGTTGGGGAGACTATCATTTGAAGCACAAGAGCAAGGAGTTCATCATCAACACACCATTTGTTACTTCTTGGAGAGTGGTGTCTCCTAGATTGGCTAGGTGTCACTTGGGTGCCTTTGACAAGATTATGGAGTTGAACCAAGGAGTTTGTAAGTGCTAGGAGGTCGCCTACTTCGTGAAGATCTACCGTTATAGTCCTTCGTGGGCGACGGCCATGGTGGGATAGACAAGGTTGCTTCTTCGCGGACCCTTCTTAGGTGGAGCCCTCCGTGGACTCGCGCAACCGTTACCCTTCGTGGGCTGAAGTCTCCATCAACGTGGATGTACGATAGCACCACCTATCGGAACCACGACAAAAACTTCCATGTCTCCAATTGCATTTGAATTCTGCAAACCCTACCCTTTACATTCTTGCAAGTTGCACGCTTTACTTTCCGCTGCTCATATACTCTTTGCATGCTTGCGTGAATTATGTGAAGATTGCTTGACTTGTGCTAAGATAGCTAAAATCTGCCGAAGACTAAAATTGGGAAAAGGTTAAGTTTTTAATTGGTCAAGTAGTCTAATCACCCCCCCTCTAGACATACTTCAAGGTCCTACACTCTCTCCATGACGGTCGTTGAGGGGGAGATGCAGCCCGTGGCTCCGGAGGCCAGGGCTCCTGAGGCCTCGGCTAGCCATTGGGAGGTGGTGCCCGATTGCTCTTCCCAGCTTGGCGCTCCTGAGGTTGACCGCCTGGGTGCTTCTCCATCCGCGCCATGCGCTGGTCCTCACATCTAGCGCCTAGGTCGGTTCCGCATGGACTTCGCTGCACTCCGTAAGAGGAAGGAGTCTTCGAGCTGCAGTGGTCGCACCTTCCAGCCGTTGAAGCATAGAAAGTACATCACCATAGACGAGTAAGTGGCTTACCCTTGTAATTCCCCAATTGCTGCTTCCCTTCCTGACCACGGCTCTTCAGGATTCCTCCTGCCAAGCCCGCGGAGTCCCCCAAGAAGTAACCTCCTCTGGCCTTGCCTTCATCGCTGGCCTTGTGCATCCTGAGCCTGCATGCCGCCCCTGACGCGGGGTCAGCCAGAGGAGTAAGCCTGCCTGCAAGGTGTCTTGAGCCCGTGCCCTTGCCGCCTTTGCTTTGCAACCCTTCCTGGAGAACTGTCAGCCTGCCCAGGGCTCCTCCCCTAGTCGTGGACGGCGAATGGTTGGTGTTAATCCTTGGCCCCTCTTCAGGGGATGAGCCTGCGCCAGTCCGGGTCCCTTGCGAGGCCCGACCAGCGATCATGGGGGCGCCAGCCCCCAGCCCCTTGTCGAGAGGGGGCGAACCGCTTCAGGGCCCGCCAATAGTGCCAGCAATAGAGGACGACATCAGCAGCATGCTCAAGCTTGCGCGCGAACGAAGCATCATCCGCCACGAGTTCCTCCGGAAGGCGATGGACGCGATGGGCTAGCTCGGTGGAGAGCTTGCGGATGTGGACGCGCGCCTTGAAGCTGAGGGCTTACGGCTGATTGAGGAGCGACGCAAGCTGAAGGTGGCCATCAACCTCGCGCGCCACCAGCGTGACCTTGACAACGCAAAAGCCGAGGTGTCCCTTGCGGCCCCGCGAGAGGCCTCCTCCCAGACTCTGGAGGAGGCACGGGAAGCAGATTATCGTCGCGAGATCACAAACAAGTGCGCGTGGGAGCTCCAAGCCTGGAGCGCCTCCCTGGAGCAACAAGTCGAGCTGCGTCAGGCCGCCCTTGCATCGCTGAAGGGGACACCTATCAAGGAGGAGGATCTCCGCAGGCGTGAGGAAGCGCTGACGCTGGAGGCCACCGAGCGCAATCTTGATCTTGAGCAGTTGGAGACGAGGGAGCGCCAGGTTACCAAGGCGGAGAACGATGTTGGCGTGCATGAGGCTCGAGTCCAGGAAGAGGTCGACCGCCGTGTGGCGGAGGCTCGTGCAGATCTTGTGAGCAGGTATGACCTGAAGCTGAAGCTGGTTGAAGCCGAGGCTACAGGCAGGACTGCCGCCCTTAAGTCCAAGCTGACCGAAGTGGAGCGGCGCGTGGAAGCTGCCGCAGTCACCTTGGTCTCAGCGTTGGCTGAGCTGACCTCCGCCCGCGCCGAGCTGCTTCTTATTCAACGGCGGGTTGATGACGCCGAGTCCATTGCATAGCAGAAAAAGAGGAAATGCTTCGACGTTAGACGCTGGAGCACATGCACGGCCCCATGCTCCAGGAACTCAGGAATAGGGCCAACGCGGCCCTGGGCAATATCTCTGATGAGGACGCCCTGCATCCTCACGGACCAACTATGCCAGTCATCTCCGCTTCTTCACTGATGTGGTGACGCGCCTGGAGAACCGCTCCGAGAGAGCTTGCCAACTTGTCGAGGAGAGGAGCCGCAGCCTGCTTGGGCGTGCATTTTCCCGCCTCTTCAGCCATCTTTAGAACACTAATCCCCACTTCGACTTCGACGCCATCATCGCCCCGGTGCCCGAGGCCATCAGGGGCGGCCTGGCGCGGTGGGTGGAGGACAACGTGGATGCGCTTGTTAGGGCCTTTGCTTCCGACAATGATGGGGTGGTAGTTGCGGCGGATGGCGGAAATGTGGTTAATGGTGGTGACGGTGGCGCCAATGATGGTGATGGTGATGCCAGTGACAACGACAGCGGGGCCAGCAATGCTTCTGGAGGTGACTAGGAGGACGCGGTGAGCGATATGTTTGACTGATCCCATGTTCCTCCGCTTGTTTATCCTGCATACAAAAGCTCGAGCGCAGCCCCAAAGGTTGTAAGAGCATTTTGGGAGGGGAAGCCCCTCATGTAAAAAGATTGCCGCACGTATGCTTTTAGGAATGATACTGAACATGTGCCTCCATGATCCTACGAGCCCTGGGGCGAGCTTGTTGCTGTAGTTTACCTTAGCCAGGACGGGTCCCGAACTAGCTTGTGAGGTCGTGAGCTCCCAAGGATCCCCTGAGGGACCTGCCGGCTCGGTCGAGAGGGCCTCGCGAGAGAAAGTGCCGGCTGGAGTGGCATGCGCACCACGTATATGCGCTTTGCCCAGCCCCGCCCGTGAGGGGCTCGCGAGGGGGAGGCAGCCGGTGCGAGCTCCAAATTGGGCGGAAACCAGAA
>NC_041387.1:114234188-114236929 GCF_002162155.2 Triticum dicoccoides | reverse complement strand
AAAAGACCCCCCCCCCCCGCACACACAAATGCAAATTCAACTTCAACTTAAATCTGAAGCAAGGAAGCTCGATCACAGAAAGAGAGGCAAAAAAATTAAAAGGCCGCGTCTGGCGGCTAGTCTAGTCTTCAACATCTTCTCACCAGCGCGGAGCTAAGTGCTTCCACTGGGCGTGGGAGGGAGCCCCGAGGCCCAAGGGCAGCTCTCTGGAGACTCCGGGGCGTGTACAGCCCCACTCATTATTAAGTGAGAGTGTCACGGGCGGCGAGCTTCACAGGCATTGGGCCTTCTTCATAGGCACCGAGCCTTTCTTCATATCGCCAGACGAGGGCCCGCCTTGCGCCACCCTCGACCACCATTGACGGCGGCCGGAGACCAAGTGAGGGAGTCCTGGATTAGGGGGTCCTCGGACAGCCGGACTATGCACTTGTGCCGGACTGTTGGACTATGAAGATACAAGATTGAAGACTTCGTCCCGTGTCCGGGTGGGACTCTCGTTTGCGTGGAAGGCAAGCTTGGCAATTCTGATATGTAGATTTCCTTCAATGTAACTGACTCTGTGTAACCCTAGCCCCCTCCGGTGTCTATATAAACCGAAGGGTTTAGTCCGTAGAACAACAATCATAATCATAAGCTAGCTTCTAGGGTTTAGCCTCTACGATCTCGTGGTAGATCAACTCTTGTAATACTCATATCATCAAGATCAATCAAGCAGGAAGTAGGGTGTTACCTCCATAGAGAGGGCCCAAACCTGGGCAAACATTGTGTCCCCCACCTCCTGTTAGCATTAACCTTAGACGCATAGTTCAGGACCACCTACCCGAGATCCGCCGGTTTTGACACCGACATTGGTGCTTTCATTGAGAGTTCCACTGTGTCGTCACCATAAGGCTTGATGGCTCCTTCAATCATCCACAATGATGCGATCCAGGGTGAGGTTTTCCTCCTCGGACAGATCTTCGTATTCGGCGGCTTCACATTGTGGGCCAACTCACTTGGCCATTTGGAGCAGATCAATAGCCACGCCCCTGGCCATCAGGTCAAGTTTGGAAGCCTGAACTACATTGATGACATCTGCGGAGATTTGATCTTCGATGGATTCGAGCCCATGACAGGTGCGCAATATAGTCACGATGAGCATGACTTAGATCTGCCATCGGACGATGTTCAGGAGAACACACCTGCAGCTGCCCTGGCCTTAGATCCGGAGCAGATCATGCCATCCGAGGACGGGTGGATAGACCCCGCCACGGAGGCCGCACACTCATCGGCGATAGAGCCGAACACAGACTTCGCCTCCAGTGAGGTCTGTGTCATCGGACCCTCGGACTCGTCTCTGGCCATAGGCTCCGAACTGCGTGCATCTGTGCCTATCGAACCTGATTGGGCACCGATTATGGAGTTTACCTCTGCGGATATCTTTCAGCACTCGCCCTTGGCTGACGTGCTAAACTCATTAAAATCCCTCTCCCTTTCAGGAGACTCTTGGACGAACTATGTACGGCTTGAGTGGGAAGCGGACGACAAGGAAATTCATTACCCACCCACCACCCACTTAATAGCCACTGTCGACGACTCAACTGACATGCTTGATTTCGACTCCGAAGACATCGACGGTATGAATGATGATGCCGGAGAAGAACAGGAACCACCGCCCACAGGGCGCTGGACAACCACCTCATCATATGATATATACATGGTGGACACACCCAAAGAAAACAACAGCGAGGAATGGAAGGATGCAATGGAGGATAATCCTCTGGAGAAGCAACCAAAGCGCCGATGTCAGCGGCGCCGCTCTAAATCCCGCCATAGCAAAAACAACGATAACGGCATAAGAAAGAATAATACCCCGGACGACTCCAAAGGTAACGACGACCCCATGGACCCAGCGATGGAGCAGGATGAGCCAGGGGATGGAGAACATAGTCCGGGGCTGCTGTCCGATCACAGCGATGCCGAAGATAAAACTTATAAACATGTCTCCGGAGAGGAGAACAGTCCGGACGATGATGCACTCATCATCCCGGAAAAGCACTTGGAACAAGAGAACCTCCACAAAAGGCTTATCGCCACCGCGAGGAGCTTGAAGAAGCAGAAGCAAAGGCTTAAGGCCGCGTAGGATATGCTCAACCACAGATGGAACAAAGTGCTCGACACTGACGAAAAATACGGTGGTGATCGCCACACAAAGAGCTACCCAAAGCGCAAGCTGCTGCCCGAATTCGACGACGAGGCTATAGAGCCCATCCCGCCGAAAAATAATACGACCGATCTGCCGGACCGACCACCCCGTAGCCGAGACAGAGAGGCTAATGACACAACACACAATCCAGCACACGATCTATCTGAACACCTGGACAAAAGGGCCGGTATGGCCAGGTCCATCTATGGATCTAGGAAGTGTGCTCCTACGCAGGATCATGACCACCAAAACGACTATACTGGTCGAATACCAGCTCGGAATAAACACCGAACACTACATCCGTCGGAATCATGCCACGACACATCCAAATAGAGGGGTGCCGCACACCCCCTGTGCTTCACCGATGAGGTCCTGGATCATGAATTTCCAGAGGGATTTAAACCCGTAAACATAGAGGCATACGACGGAATGACAGACCCTGCAGTCTGGATTGAGGACTTTATCCTTCACATCCATATAGCTCACGGAGACGATCTCCACGCCATCAAATACCTGCCCCTCAAGTTGAAAGGACCAGCTCGGCACTGGTTGAAAA
>NC_041387.1:114171411-114234036 GCF_002162155.2 Triticum dicoccoides | reverse complement strand
TGGGAGGAACTTGAGGACGCTTTGAGGGCCAATTTTCAAGGGACCTATGTCCGACCTCCAGACGCAGATGATTTAAGTCACATAATCCAACAACCTGGAGAGTCAGCCCGTAAGCTTTGGAACAGATTTCTCACTAAAAAGAACCAATCATCAATTGCCCAGATGCTGAAGCCTTAGCGGATTTCAAACATAGTGTCCGGGACGAATGGCTCGCCGGACACCTCGGCCAGGAAAAACCGAGGACAATGGCAGCCCTAACAAGCCTTATGACCTGCTTTTGCGCAGGCGAGGATAGTTGGTCCGTAGCGGCACCAGCGACCCAGGCACGTCTGAAATCAGGGACGACAATGGGAAGCCGCGACGCAATAAAAACAAGCGTCGAAATAATGAAGACAGCCTAGACAACACGGCGGTAAACGCTGGATTCAGGGGCTCTTGACCCGGTCAACGGAAAAAACCATTTATAGGCAGTAGAGATGGACCATCCAGCCTAAACAAAATTCTAGACAGATCATGTCAGATTCATGGCACCCCCGAGAAACCTGCGAATCACACAACCAAAGAATGTTGGGTCTTCAAGAAGGCCGGCAAGCTAAACAACGAATACAAGGGGAGGGAGCCGCCAAGTGAAGACGAGGACGAACCTCGCTAGCCGAACACTGGGGGACAGAAAAAATTTCCACCAGAGGTCAAAATAGTGAACATGATCTACGCAACCCACATACCAAAGAGGAAGCGCAAATGCGCACTTCGAGACGTATACGTTGTAGAACCAGTTGCCCCCAAATTCAACCCATGGTTGGCCTGCCCGATCACTCTCGATCGCAGGGATCATCCGACTAGTATCCAGCATGGAGGTTCGGCTGCCTTGGTGCTCGACCCAATAATTGACGGATACCATCTCACCCGAGTCCTCATGGACGGTGGCAGTAGTCTTAATCTGATATATCAGGACACTATCCGTAAGATGGGGATAGACCTGTCAAAAATCAGCCAAAGCAATACTACCTTTAAAGGAGTAATACCAGGCATAGAGGCCTGCTGCACGGGCTCTCTAACACTAGAGGTTGTATTCGGTTCTCCCGATAACTTCTGAAGCAAAGAACTAATCTTCGACATCGCTCCATTCCGAAGCGGCTACCATGCACTACTCGATAGAACGGCCTTCGCTCGTTTCAATGTAGTTCTGCATTATGCTTATCTCAAATTTAAGATGCCCGGTCCATGTGGCGTCATCACAATTAGCAGAAATACAAAGCATTCCCTGTGGGCGAAATAATATGTGGCGGCTCTAGCAGCCGAACCATCGACCGACCTCTTCAACCCAAGAAACTAATCGGTCGTTGAGAACACGGACACGGCTAGACGTGTTCAGCGCACCACTATTTGTAGCAGCCCAGATAAACCTGAGCTTGACTAACGGCTATACCCCCATATGTGGTGCTAGGGGCTGCCGCATGAATAAAATCCATAGTTCGGCTGGATCCTATTCACACTCAAGAAATTGAATTTTCACGGTTCATTAAGTTTAATGGACATCACGCACGGTTACACAAAAAGATTCTTTCAACTGGGTCTTTCTTTCTTTCTTACAGATGACTACCGTGCTATACCCTTCCAGGATACGGCACAACAGAGACAAAGGCGCAGACATGCAGCAGGGCCCCGTCCTAAGGTTTCTTTTTAGATTAAGACCTTGTGTAAAACTTTTTATTGTCTCTTGTTGGCTCACACCCTCCTTGTACTTAAAACGACCAAGAGGGCTACCGACGTTATTGGCTAACTTATTATTCGCCGATCTAAAATGGATGTTACAAGGGCATCATCCAATGTGTTTTTCGGATTTATACCCTTACCATAGCGGCTCTTTCGTCACGCCAAATTTATGCATGTACCCGGAAATTCAGGGATCATTATTAAGAGCGGTACTCAGCCCAGTATATGTTGTAAAGTTCGAATACCTTCGAGAGTGTTCGGCGTCGCGAGTTTGGCCTTATATGCATCAGCTCCGAATCATGTATTTGGTCAATAGTTGGGTTTGCCCGGCTCCCGTGTTTTGCTACCTTACGTTCCGCTCTATCGGCTAAGGTGGCACTGGGATAACTACTACGATTGTGCCTTGGTTCATCTGGATGAGCACCTCAGTAGAGAAAGCTGAAAACTGACTGTCATGATAAAGCGAGAGACTGGTCAACCACACGATGACCCAGCGGAATCTTCACGATTCCTCCGCATTAATGAAGGACCGGTTTCCTAGTCACGTATGTACACGCACCATATTCACATGAGCGCAGACATACCAGGGGCTATATAGTAGCCCCACCATCAAACTCCTATGGCTAAGTAAAAGTGTCAAAGCTATATAGTCCGATTGCCTTGTTCGCTGCGCTATCACCTGCTTAACAGACCAATACATTGGATCAAGTATGATTACGCGCTTTACCGAACACCCCCGTATTATATGCGTGGGGGTTGAAGCCAACGACTGCAAACTTTCAGGTTATATACATACATACATAAACGGCCGTACTTTACGGGCAAAAGTACAAATATAGCCTTTATTATCAAAAAAGCATTGTTTTCATAATCAAGATACATGTCACTGGAACATGGTACTCTTTGAGCACTGAGCCTCTATTAAACGGGCACCTTCTAGGACTTCTTCAAAATAGTGCTCGGGCGAGTCCTGGCCCCTGGGCGGACCCCTGGTTGCAACATCGGTGGCCTCCATCTCTGCCCAATATGTCTTAACACGGGAAAGAGCCATCCACGCACCCTCTATGCACGCCGACCTCTTGACAGCATTGATATGCGGCACAACACAAAGAAATTGTTGCACCAAACAAAAATAACTACCCGCGCTCGGTTCCTTCGGCCATAGATGGTCCACGACAGCCTTCATGGCAAGCTCGGACAACCTATGGAGCTCGGCCCACTCGGACATTTGCTCATTTAACAGCAGCGGACGCTTTGGAGCACTGAACTGCGACCAGGACAATCTTTCCACCTCACGATCTTTCCGATCCTTGAAATACTCCGTTGCATCAGCAGCACTCTTTGCTAAATCCGAGTATGCGTCTGCAGAGCTCCACAATTGATCAAGAGGGGCATATTTCGGATCGCCGAACTTCGTTCGCAATAAAAAGGGCTTCCCAGCTGCGATATCACCGGCTTGTTGAAGCTCCTCCTGTGCCGCTCTGATTTCAGAGCGAGTTTCCTTTGCTGCTTGCAAGGCCTTCTCTAGGTCAGCCGTTTTCATTTGGTTTTCCCTTTCGAGAAGCTCATATCGGCTGGCGGCATTTTGTAGCTCAATAGCCATGGTGGCTATTTTATCCTCACTTTGGTGATGTGTGGCTTGTTCGGCTTTTAATTCTTCGGCTGCCTTCAGGGCGGCCGCATCACTTCTCCGGGCTTGCTCCTTGGCTCGGGCAAGTTCTGCCCGAAGGGTCTCCACGGCGGCAGCTCCATCTGCAGTTAAAGCATGCTATAAATACTAGCATCATGCTCTTCTTAATATTTGCTGACCACCCGAATATACATACCCTGTGCCTCGTCAAGCCGCTTGTTAACAAGCGCGATGTCTGCATCCGCCATGTCAAGTTGTCGCCTCAATTCGGCAAATTCAGCAGTTCGGTCAGCCACCGGATCTGCAGCCGCCTACGCACGAAATCAGTGCTATCATTACCTGAGACTATGATCCTCTGCTCGCCACTTCTGGACGACAACCAGAGTCTCAGGGGCTACTATCTATACAAAGAACACCTTGTGTATGCGGTACAGTCAAATATATATATATATTACTTTGCGTACCTCAAAGCCTCTTAGCAGGCTCGTCAAAGCTTCATTCAACCCGCTTTTTGCGGATGAAATCCTCTCAACCACCGTAGCCATTAAGGTATGATGTGCCTCTGAGATAGCCGCTTGCTCCAGAAGACCTATCAATGTGTCTAGCCGCTTGCTCCAGAAGACCTATCAATGTGTCCGGTTGTACACCGGACAATCCCGGGCTTTTTCTATTGGTCTCCTTAGGAGCCGAGAACTCCGGACTTTGGACGTCCGAAGAGTTACTGTCGGTGTCAAAACCGGCGGATCTCGGATAGGGGGTCCCGAACTGTGCGTCTAGGCGGATGGTAACAGGAGACAAGGGACACGATGTTTTACCCATGTTCGGGCCCTCTTGATGGAGGTAAAACCCTACGTCCTGCTTGATTGATATTGATATTGTGGATGTTTACAAGAGTGGATCTACCACGAGATCAAGGAGGCTAAACCCTAGAAGCTAGCCTATGGTATGATTGTAATGGTTGTTGTCGTTGTTCTACGGACTAGAGCCATCTGGTTTATATAGACACCGGAGAGGGCTAGGGTTACATAGAGTCGGTTACAATGGTAGGAGATCTACGTATCCGTATCGCCAAGCTTGCCTTCCACGCCAAGGAAAGTCCCATCCGGACACGGGACGAAGTCTTCAATCTTGTATCTTCATAGTCTTGGAGTCCGGTCGATGATGATAGTCCGGCCGATGATAGTTCGGCTGATGATGGTAGTCCGGTTATCCGGACACCCCCTAATCCAGGACTCCCTCAGTAGCCCCTGAACCAGGCTTCAATGACGATAAGTCCGGCGCGTATATTGCTTGGCATTGCAAGGCGGGTTCCTCCTCCGAATGATAGAAGATTGTGAACACCAGGATAGTGTCCGGCTCTGCAAAATAAATTCCACATTCCACCATAGAGAGAATAATATATACACAAGTTCAATCTGCTGACATTTTTTGCGGCATGACGTCACGCCACTACCAAGCCATTACTTGAATCGTTTTTTACTCTACCACCTCAGCGCATTTAGCGAAGCGGTTTCCTTGGCACGTCTTGTCGAAGCAGAGATCGTGTTCCCCCTTAATCCGGGATTCTCATCAATACGGACGTGGGTAACCCAACCGCGCCATTGATGGTGATGCTTGGGGGATAAGCGAGTTTTACCAGGCCGGTGGGGGACGCGTAGACTTCGCCCGCCCATATAAGGGATAAGGATTCACCTTTTCACCTATGCCTTCTTCCTCCTTTGCTTATCCATCTCCGCGCACTCGAGCTCCAGCGCCCAAGCCCGCACATCTCGTCTCAACCTTCCCCAGTCATGTCTGGAGCGGGAGGCAAGTGGATGACCTCCTCCGTTACGGAGGAGCACATCGAAAGACTGCGTAGCGCCGGCTACCTGTCCGGCGACATCGCGCACCGGCTGCCCGACGAGGGGCAGCTCATCCCCACCCCCAGGCCCCATGAGAGGGTCGTTTTTCTTCCCCACTTCCTCCGCGGACTGGGCTTTCCACTTCACCCCTTTGTCCGGGGGCTCATGTTCTACTACGGCCTGGATTTCCATGATCTGGCGCCGAACTTCATCCTCAACATCTCGGCGTTTATCGTCGTGTGCGAGGCCTTCCTCTGCATCCGGCCCCACTTCGGCTTGTGGCTCAAGACCTTCAATGTCAAGCCGAAGGTAGTGAAGGGCACTCAAGCGGAGTGCGGAGGCGCCATGTTGGGCAAGATGCCCAACGTCCTTTGGTTCGAAGGGGCCTTCGTGGAATCCGTCAAGGGGTGGCAATCGGGGTGGTTCTATATCAGCGAGCCGCGCGACCCTACGTGGGCGGCGGCCCCTGAGTTCAGATCTGGTATCCCCATGCAGCTTACCTCCTGGAAAGAGAAGGGCTTGCTGTGGGGTAGTTCGAAGGAGCTGACGGGACTCCAAGCCTGTATCCAGAAGCTGGTGAAGAAGCTCAGGCTGGTTAACGTGGTCCAAGTCATGCTCGTCCGCCGGATTCTCCCATGCTAAGAGCGGGCATTCAATTTGTGGGAGTCCAATTCGGAACAGCACCAGGCGCTGAGCGGGCTCTTCGACACGATGTACGAAGGCGCCTGGAGGGTGCTGTTCAAGGGCGCCGAAGCCCCCGCATCCGCGACTAAAGATCGCGGATTTCGCTCGCAGCGCCAAGCCGACGAGGTAAGTGATTCTACCCCTTTACGGGACACTTGATTTTCATAGTTTGACTCTATGCGGGTTTTAATTTCCCCTTTTCCTTTGACAGGACTGGATGAGGAAGGCGGAGCAGATTATCTGCCCGGCTCCTATGCCAGAAAACCCAGTAGACGCCCATCTAACGAGGCTGCTGGTTCCGGCACCGCACGTGGTGCCGGAGAAGAAGGCCAAGAAGGAGGCCACGGGTGCTCGAAAGAGTTCCCGTTTTCAGGTGTCCGACGACTCCGACTCCTCCCCCGAAAACGAGGAGGAGAAAGAGGACTCTCTCCCAGAGAAGGGAGAGAGGAAGAGGAAGGCTTCCCCAACAGGGGAGGCCAAAGGGTCCAAGAGGGGAAGGACTATTCCCCCGGACAGCTCCGCCAACATCAATGTTGGCGAGGAAGAATGGCCTTCAAGGGCCAGGCCTCCGGCGAGATCGTAAGTATCCAGATTCCTGAATGATTTACAATTTCTTTTTCTGCGTCACATAGTGTCATTCTGATGCCGCATGCTGCCTGTAGTCCGGCCAATGATGATCTCCCCGCTTCATCGAGCGGGTCGTTGGCTCCGTCGGATGTAGACTCCATCCCGACCGCCTCCACCCCTCGCGACACCGAGGACTACGAGGTGGGATCCCAAGAAGGGACCCATCAGGGGGAGGCTCTGGAGGCGCCACAAGGCGGCCTCCCGGACTTTGCGCCGGACTCCACATCAGAACCCGCAGTGGTTCCGGAGTCCGGCCGGCGGCCCCTTCGCACGAAGGGCAAGACCGTGACGCCGGCAGCTTCCGTCCAACCGGAGGCGCCGGACAATTTGTTGGAGGCGCTGCAGAGCGCTTCCATCGAGGAAGAACACCGCACTCTTATGAGTGCGGTGGTTCAGAAGGTACAGCTTGCCAAGAGCGGGCTGACCGAAGCCTGTAGTAGCCTTCTATCAGGCTTTGAGGTAAGAAGTTAAGAATATGCAATGTAATACCGCATAGACAGTAGCCCCTGATGCTCGGTTCAGTGTTCGGAAAGAAAAGCCGGACTAAGGATCTGAAAAAAAGGAAGATATACGCAGGGTTGCTAAAAAATTATGTCAATATGGGTTGCAGGCTACGCTGCTGACCTCTGCCGCACTGACTGCGGAGGTCGGTGCTTTGAAGCAGGAGCTCGAGCGGTCCGAGCAAGAGCTCGGCCGCGCCAAGAAGCAGCTCCAGGACAAAGAAGGTGAGTAACACCACTTTGAACTTGTACCTTACAGAAAAGGATTTAGGTTGCAACAAAAAATAACAAGGATAACATGGGTACTGCAGGGGCCACGAACGAGGTGGCGACCCTGAAGGAGGCCGTGTCCGCGGCCGAACGCCATGCGGCCGCGGAACGGGCAGAGCGAGAAAAGCAGGAGGCGCGGATGGCGGTGGTTCGGCAAGAGCTCCAGGCTCTCATGGAAAAGCATGAGAGTTTGGAGCGTGACTCAAAGACTCGAGAGTCTGAGCTTGCCTCGGCTCTCGAAAGTGCCAAAACTGCCAAGGCCGATGCCCATAAGTCCCTTCAGGAGATTGAGTTGGTGAGGAAGATAGCGGCGGGTAAGGCAATTTTCATGCAAAGCAAGCATGTGAATGTAAATTACGTGTTACTTACCCGAATTCGGAGCTCTCCAGGGGCGTTTGCAGATCTGCCTCGCAGCGTGTCTGATGCCGCCGCATTCTACCGAGCCGAGGAGGGGAGCTCAACGGAGAAGGTCTTCTGGTCTCAGTATGCTGAGGCCGGCCATCCGGTGCCCCCTAGCGACCAGCTGAAGCAGCTGGTCGAGCTCCACAAGGTGGCCGAGCAGGCCATGAAGGGCCTCATAGTCCGGCTGTGGCCTGGAAAGGCCATGCCTGGGAGCTATTTCGGCCTCGTGCGATGGTTGGTGGATGCGTGCCCCTGGGTGGAGGTTATCAAGCGCTCCGCCTGTATTGAAGGTGCTCGTCGGGCCCTTGCCCGCGCAAAGGTGCATTGGGGCAAGCTGGATGCGGAGAAGCTAATCACTGACGCGCCACCAGCGGGCAAGGAATATCGTACGCCCGAGATGTACTATAAGACTGTCCTGAAGGGTGCCCGCAAGATTGCAGATGAGTGCCCCAGGGATGTAATTATTGAGTAAATTCGCAATGTGTTATCCTGTGCGCTGAAAACTTTGTTCATATGCGCTAAGCAACGCTTGTTAATTTAAAATATTACCTTCTGTGCGGCCGTTTATTAAATCTGAGAGATGGCAAGTCGTTGGCTTCAGCCCCCATGCCACGAGTGCTGGGGTGTTCGGGATAAACTTGAGCACTCTTGTTCCCATTTTTGGGTCCATCTAGGGAGGCGCTCAACACAACGAACAAGGCAACCGGACTTATAGTGCTTGAACACTCTCACTTAGCCATAGAATTCTATAATTTTAAATTTTGGCGAAGCCCCTAGTATTCGGAAGACCGAATTCAGGGCGCTATCCACGCCTTCGTCGGACATTATCCGGTACTTCGCTCGAAGCGGCGTAGGTCTTTAAGGACCCGAAAAGACCTCTCAAACAGCGACCAGTCTCTCACCTTATCATGATAGTCAGTTTTAGCTTTCTCCACTAAGGCGTTAACCCGGCTCAACCGGGGTGCAATCGCAGTGGTTCTCCCAGTGCTACCTTAGCCGATAGAACGGAACATAAGGTGCCAAACTTGGGAGCCGGGCAAACCCAACTATTGACCCAAGACATGATTCGGAGCCGATTCATATAATGCTATAAGTTCGGGGTGCCGCACTTGTGAACGTGTTCGGACTTCATCACACCATAATGCGGGGAACATGAGCCCCTGGTGTATTTGGCCGTACCGAAATGTACGGATGCAACATGTCGTAAATGAACATATATATAAGGTAATGCAATTATGGGCAAAAAGTGCTGCATTTTATTTGAGAAGATCTGCTATGAGTGCGGAATGATACAAATAGTGCGGAAAGCAAGGGATTGGACGAATTAAAGGCATCTCCCTCCAGGGGTAGGCCGCGGAATGGTGTATTTAACAAATTTAATGCTCGTAATGGAGACCACCTGAGTGTTCGTCGCAGCCTTTGTCCCTCCCTGGCTATTGCATCATGAGTTCGGCAGGTTCGCCGCCGGACAGAGTTCTGTATAAAAAAGAGAGAAATAAAAGATAAAAAGAGCGACACACTTGGGAGCCCCTGGTGTGGTCGAACCGCACTCTGGGTCTGTTGTGGTTGTGCCTCTCCCACTATGCCCATGGTATCTCCAGGGCGTAATTATGTATGCGGAGAGTTTGTCTTACAATTGTGCGAGGGCTGGGGTTGAGGCCGCATTGCTACACGTGCTCGGAATGTGCCAGGTGGTCTTGGTTGATGTTGCTCCGGGCGCGTTTGGCCGTGTCCGGTCGTTTAACGACCGGACTCGAAAATTGCCTCAAAAGGCTGCTCTATACTTCTGCCGCGAGAGCCGCTGTATGTTCCTCCGTTCGGAGGGAGCGTTCCGTGTTTCCATTGACCGTGATGACTCCACGAGGGCCTGGCATCTTGAGCTTAAGGTGTGCATAATGCGGCATCGCGTTGAATTTTGCGAACGCGGTTCGTCCGAGCAGAGCGTGATAGCCACTGCAGAATGGGACTATGTCGAAGATTAACTCCTCACTTCGGAAATTATCCGGGGATCCGAAGACCACTTCCAGTGTAACTGAGCCTATACAACTGGCCTCGACACCTGGTATGACGCCTTTGAAGGTTGTCTTTGTAGGTTTAATCCTTGAAGGGTCTATGCACATCTTGCGCACTGTATCCTGATAAAGCAGGTTCAGGCTACTGCCGCCGTCCATCAGGACTCTCGTGAGGTGAAATCCATCGACGATTGGGTCTAAGACCAATGCGGCGAATCCGCCATGGCGGATACTGGTCGGATGGTCTCTTCGATCGAAAGTGATCGGGCAAGAGGACCATGGGTTGAATTTTGGGGCGACTGGCTCCATCGCGTATACGTCCCTTAGTGCATGCTTCCGCTCCCTCTTGGGTATATGTGTTGCGTATATCATGTTTACCGTCCGAACTTGAGGGGGAAATCCCTTTTGTCCTCTGATGTTCGGCGGCCGGGTCTCTTCCTCGTCATCGCTGTGTAGCCCCTTGTCACTGTTTTCGGCGATTAATTTGCCTGCCTGCTTGAATACCCAACAATCTCTGTTGGTGTGATTAGCTGGCTTTTCGGGGGTTCCATGTATTTGACAGGAGCGGTCGAGTATTCGGTCCAAATTGGACGGGCCCGGAGTGGTTCTTTTGAATGGCTTCTTCCATTGACCGGGCTTGGAGCCTCGGAATCCGGCGTTGACTGTCGTATCCTCATTGCTGTTGCCGTTAATGCGGCATTTGTTTTTGTTTCGACGCGACCTGCCATTGCGGTCCTTGGTATCCGGACTGCCAGCGTTTTTGCTGAGGTTGTTGCTGCAAGCTAGCCAACTATCCTCTCCCGCACAGAAGCGGGTCATGAGTGATGTGAGGGCTGCCATGGATTTCGGCTTTTCCTGTCCTAGGTGCCAGGCCAGCCACTCGTCGCGGATGTTATGTTTGAAGGCAGCGAGGGCCTCTGCATCCGGACAGTCAACGATTTGATTTTTCTTTGTTAAGAACCGTGTCCAGAATTGCCTGGCCGATTCGTCTGGCTACTGGATTATGTGGCTTAGGTCATCTGCGTCTGGTGGTCGCACATACGTGCCCTGGAAATTGTCGAGGAATGCGGCTTCCAGGTCTTCCCAGCATCCAATTGACTCTGCGGGCAAGCTGTTAAGCCAATGCCGAGCTGGTCCTTTAAGCTTGAGCGGGAGATATTTGATGGCGTGAAGGTCGTCGCCGCGGGCCATATGTATATGGAGGAGATAATCCTCAATCCAAACCGCGGGGTCTATTGTGCCATCGTAGGATTCGATATTAACGGGTTTAAACCCTTCAGGGATTTGATGATCCATTACTTCGTCAGGGAAGCATAGTGGGTGCGCAGCGCCTCTGTATTGAGCAATATCGCGACGTAGCTCGAGAGAGCGTTGTCTGCTGTGTTCGGCCCGGCCGGAGTAGTTGTATCCGGCACGACGGTACTCGTCGTGGGTCTTGGGGCGCCCACGTGATCCATAGATAGATCTCGATTGTCTTGCCTTGTCCTCCAATATATCCCACAAGTCCGGCGCGTTCCCCCGTGGCTTCATGCTTTTTGAGCGATGCCAGGGTACAGTTTTGGTGGAGGGCTTGTACGCCTCTCTGTCACGGCCACGAGGTGGTCGGTCTGCCGTATTGTGCGCTGGTGATGCAGGTTTGTACGCTTCCTCCTCTAGTCAGGGGAGCAACTTGCGTTTTGGGTAACTTTTGGAGGGGCGTTCGAGTTCATACTCTTCGGCCGCGAGGGCCTCGGTCCATCTGTCGGCCAGTAGGTCTTGATCAGCTTGAAGCTGTTGCTGCTTTTTCTTTAGGCTGTTTGCCGTGGCCATTAGCCTGCGTCTGAAACGCTCTTGTTCGACGGGATCCTCCGGCACGACGAATTCGTCGTCGTTGAGGCTTGCCTCGTCTCCGGAGGGAGGTAAGTAATTATCATCCTCGACCTCTTCGTCTGCCGCCCTCTCGTGAGGGCTTGCTTCTGCCTCCTCCTGCGCTGGATCGTGCTGGAGGGGGTTGTCTTCGGCACTTTCTGGGGTGTTATTATCTCCTGTGCCGGAATCTCCATTCTTGCTGTGGCGGAATTTAGAGCGGCGCCGCTGACATCGGCGCTTGGGCCGTTTCTTTAAGGAATCGGCCTCCGTTGCTTCTTTGTCGTCCCCATCTTTTGGGGTGTCCACCATGTATATGTCGTATGACGAGGTGATCTTCCAGTGTCCTGTAGGCACTGGTTCTTGATAGTCTCCGACATCGTCGTCCATACCGTCGATGTCTTCGGAGTCGTTGTCGAGTACGTCGGTTAGATCATCGACGGTGGCTACGAAGTGGGTGGTGGGTGGGCTCTGAATTTCTTCGTCGTCCGCGTCCCAACCATCCTGGCCGTAGTTCGGCCAGGGCTCTCCGGATAGCGAGAGATGCTTCAGCGAATTTAAGATATCACTGAAGGGTAAGTGCTGAAAGATGTCCGCAGCGGTGAATTCCATGATCGGCGCCCAATCGGATTCGACTGGCAGGGGCGCAGGAGGTTCGGAGTCCGGCAGAGAGTCCGGCACCTCGGAGTCATGAGCTTTATGCGGAACAAGAAGTGTTCGGCTCCATCGCCGTAGAAGTTGCAGCTCCCGAGGCGGTGTCCAGCCATCCATCCTCGATCTGAGCGATCGGCTCCGGACTATGGGTCGGAGCGGATTCGTGTGCGGCCTCCAAGGTGCTGTCCGGCGGCAGAGTTAGGTCATGCCCATCGTGACAGCACGGCACGCTTGGCTGTGGCTCAGATCCATCGAAGATCAAGTCCCCGCGGATATCGGCCGTGAAGTTTAGGCTTCCAAATCTGACCTGACGGCCAGGGGCGTAGCTTTCGATCTGCTCCAGATGGCCAAGTGAGTTGGCCTGCAGTGCGAAGCCGCCAAATACGAAGATCTGTCCGGGGAGAAAAGTCTCACCCAGGAATGCATCGTTGTCGATTGAAGAGGCCATCAAGCCTATTGGTGACGACACAGAGGAACTCTCAATGAAAGCACCAATGTCGGTGTCAAAACCGGCGGATCTCGGGTAGGGGGTCCCGAACTGTGCGTCTAGGCGGATGGTAACAGGAGACAAGAGACACGATGTTTTACCCAGGTTCGGGCCCTCTTGATGGAGGTAAAACCCTACGTCCTGCTTGATTGATATTGATATTGTGGATGTTTACAAGAGTAGATCTACCACGAGATCAAGGAGGCTAAACCCTAGAAGCTAGCCTATGGTATGATTGTAATGGTTGTTGTCGTTGTTCTACGGACTAGAGCCATCCGGTTTATATAGACACCGGAGAGGGCTAGGGTTACATAGAGTCGGTTACAATGGTAGGAGATCTACGTATCCGTATCACCAAGCTTGCCTTCCACGCCAAGGAAAGTCCCATCCGGACACGGGACGAAGTCTTCAATCTTGTATCTTCATAGTCTTGGAGTCCAGTCGATGATGATAGTCCGGCCGATGATAGTTCCGCTGATGATGGTAGTCCGGTTATCCGGACACCCCCTAATCCAGGACTCCCTCAGTTACCTTCTGGCCTTTGCGGATCAGGAGAAATCCTCTGCGACGACACCTCAGGGCCGTCCGTCTCATGAGGCGGGGAAGCAGGAGGAGGCATTTCGTTCTCCATCATCTCCGGAAGAAGATCCCCCGAGGACGAACATTGTTGAGAAGGGCTATGAGCCGTACTGCAAAACATATGTCTCGGTCGTTATTCTTAGGAAAAGAGTAGGGCATATTTACTAATGTGCCTTTGTTCACTTACAACTCGATTGACGGCTGGCCCCCTTGTGGGCGATGTGCGCTAAGGATGCCCTTCAGGGCAGGGCCCCCCAGGTGAAGGTTTCTTCCCTCGTTTGGAAACCTCTGTTTCCAAGTCTTCAGGGGCGGTCCTTTTCTTTCCGTGGGGAGAGGGGATTCTAGATTCACCTCCCCGGTCATCCTCCGACGCGGAGGCACTAATTCCCCCGGGTCGGATGTGTAACGTATGAAGCCCGCTTTTGGCTTCTCTATTCCTCCCCTCGTCTTCTCCTAATGGCACTTGATAAGGTGTGCGAGCCAGCATCCTGGTTAGTACAGGATCCGGCGAGCCTTCGGGAAGAGGGGCCGAACACCTGATCCTCTCCACCTTTCTTATCCAGTCCTGGCCGAGGGTAATTTTTCAGAATAATGTTGTGACAAATATAATGATAGCATGTTCGGTCGCGGAGTTACTTACTTGGGTATTTGGACGGTTGCAGTTGAGACCCACATCCTCGGTGGTGTCCGGACACTTTATTCGTGATCCGAAGAATAATCGATACATCCCTTCGAGCGTCACGCCGAAGAAGTGTTGAATGGTTCGCTGTCCTTTCGGGTTGAACTCCCACATACGGAGAGATCGACGTTGGCATGGCAGGACCCGACGAACTAACATTACTTGAATTACTTTGACGAGACTGATATCCCTCTTGAGGAGATCTCGGATGTGGCTTTGCAATGTCAACACATCATTAACTGCCCCCAGTCCAGCCCTTTGTTGACCCATGATGCCAGTTGGGGCGGAGAGGCAGAGCGGAAGGCTGGGGCGGCCGCCCACTTTGTACCTCGGGGTGTTGTGATGTAAAACCACTCCCGTTGCCATAGGTCGGACACCTCCAGGAAGGAACCCGTTGGCCATAGGGCGTTGGCACCTTTGCTTATTATAGCACCACTGCACTCCGCATGTCGCCCGTCGATCATCTTCGGCTTCACATTGAAGGTCTTGAGCCATAAGCCGAAGTGTGGGGTGATGCGGAGGAAGGCCTCACACACGACGATAAACGATGAGATGTGAAGGAAGGAATCTGGAGCTAGATCATGGAAATCTAGCCCATAATAGAACATGAGCCCTCTAACGAAGGGATCAAGACTAAAGCCTAGCCCTCGGAGGAAGTGGGAAACAAATACAACACTCTCATTGGGTTCGGGAGTGGGGATAACCTGCCCTTGAGCAGGTAGCCTGTGAAGGATTTCGGCGGTCAGATACCTAGTCTCCCTAAGCTTCTTGATGTCCTCCTCTATGACGGAAGAGGCCATCCACCGACCTTGAAGGTTGGATCCGGACATGGTTGAAGGTCCGGAGCACTTAAACTGAACCTTGGGTGTTGGAACTCGAGGTAGGGGAAGGGAAGGATCGGGCGTGGAAAGTAAAGGACAGGTCTTGACCTCTTTATAAAGAGGGTGAATATCAAGCGTCCTCCGCGTGGCTATTTGGAACTTGCCTAAAACCAAGGAGTCATACTAACGGCACGGTTGGGTTACCCACTCCCGTATTGATGAGAATCCCGTGATAAGGGGAACACGATCTCTGCTTCGACAAGACGTGCCAATAAAACTGCCTCGCAAGACGTGCATCAACAGGTTGAGAAAAACGGTTCGTATAATGACCGGGCCGCAGCGTGATATCATGCTATGAAAAGTTGTCAGCAGATTAAACTTGTAGAATATTGTGCTCTCTACGGTGGTATGTGGAATTTATTTTGCAGAGCCGGACACGATCCTTGTGTTCAAGATCTTCTTCGGAGTATTCAGAGAAGGAACCCGCCTTGCAATGCCGAAGACGATCTGCGCGCCAGACTCATTGTCATTGAAGCCTGGTTCAGGGGCTACTGAGGGAGTCCTGGATTAGGGGGTCCTCGGACAGCCGGACTATGCACTTGTGCTGGACTGTTGGACTATGAAGATACAAGATTGAAGACTTCGTCCTGTATCCGGGTGGGACTCTCCTTTGCGTGGAAGGCAAGCTTGGCAATTCGGATATGTAGATTTCCTTCTCTGTAACCGACTCTGTGTAATCCTAGCCCCCTCCGGTGTCTATATAAACCGGAGGGTTTAGTCCGTAGAACAGCAATCATAATAAGAGGCTAGCTTCTAGGGTTTAGGCTCTACGATCTCGTGGTAGATCAACTCTTGTAATACTCATATCATCAAGATCAATCAAGCAAGAAGTAGGGTATTTGTCAGTGTCAAAACTGGCGGATCTCGGGTAGGGGGTCCCGAACTGTGCGTCTAAGGCTAATGGTAACAGGAGGCGGGGGACACAATGTTTACCCAGGTTCGGGCCCTCTCTATGGAGGTAATACCCTACTTCCTGCTTGATTGATCTTGATGATATGAGTATTACAAGAGTTGATCTACCACGAGATCGTAGAGGCTAAACCCTAGAAGCTAGCCTATGATTATCATTGTCCTTGTCCTACGGACTAAACCCTCCGGAGGGGGCTAGGGTTACACAGAGTCGGTTATAGAGAAGGAGATCTACATATCCGGATTGCCAAGCTTGCCTTCCACGCAAAGGAGAGTCCCACCCGGACACGGGACGAAGTCTTCAATCTTGTATCTTCATAGTCCAACAGTCCGGCACAAGTACATAGTCCGGCTGTCCGAGGACCCCATAATCCAGGACTCCCTCAGTAGCCCCCGCACCAGGCTTCAATGACGATGAGTCCGGCGCGCAAATTGTCTTCGGCATTGCAAGGCGGGTTCTTCTCCAAATTCCTCAGTACCTGTTGTAACGAGCAGTGTCCGGCTTCCCATTAATGTTGCACTCCTCGGCTTCTATACCTTAATAATGGCAGTCTCCACGTGTCGAGCGAATGCAAGAAGTTGGGGCATTTTTACATTTTCCACCCTGACCATGTAAGTAAATAGTTTATTAAGAGACGGGATCCTCATATCAAAATCACACCATCTTCCCCAAGCGAGGATTCATCAGAGCGTGCCCGAAAAATCCATCCCATCATGGCCGGCTACCGCAGCTCCTCCTCTCGCTCCCATAGCGCTAAGCCAGGTGACTTGTCCAAGTGCACCGTATCCCACGGCTAGTTGGTGGAGTTGCAGACCCAGGGGTTTCTTCCGCCTACATATCTTGTCCCCGTCCGAGCCAGACTAGCCACTTACGATGGCGGGGAGCAAGTAGAGAATTTCCCCAACCCATCCAAGGGAGAGAAAGTATGCCTTGTCCCTTACTTGCTGAGGGGCCTCAGATTTCCAATCCATCCGTTCCTCTGCGGGCTCCTGGAGTATTACGGCCTCCAGCTGCACAACTTCACTCCTGCCTCCATACTGCACATCGCAGGTTATGTCGCCCTTTGTGAGCTATTTCTAGGCTGCGAAGCTCATTTCGAGCTATCGAAGAGGCTATTCTGCCGCATCCCTCGCAATCAGGAGGGATCAATATACCAAGTGGGCGGAGCCAAAATATGGCGCATCGCCGGGACAGGATACCTGTCCGGCACTCCAAATAAGACATCCGAAGGCTGGCCCTCGGAGTGGTTTTATATAGAGGACGTCCCCCTTCCAGACCCTATCCGGATGGGCCTTCCTGAGTTTACCAATGCCCCACTGAAGAAACGCCGCAACTGGCGTCCCCGGAGCCCCTAGGAGGAAGATAGCAGAGAGGTCCTTTATCTGATGGGCAGGATAAAAACGCTGGCCAAATCTGGATTGACAATAATCGAGGTTATGTCCATATGCATAATGCGGGGGGTGCATCCACTCCAGTATTGGGGGCGTCCCATGTGGCACTTTAATGGAGAGGACGATGCCACCTGCTGCGGTTGGAAAGGTTCGGACTCTGCCACCACCCTAGCGAAAATATTGTCCGATTTGTATAAAGAAGAAGAAGAGGAGTTTATCCGCATTAAGCCCTGGGTTGGATTTTCCATGTACAACCCCCCTAGCTGGGTAAGCTGCTATCTTTTACTCAACTCTATTCATCCCTGCATTCTTTCATCACAAATATTTACCTTGCTAATTCATAGCAGGAACTACGAAAAGCTGTGAGGGAGGTCCACAGCCCGTCTCCACAGCCAGAGGACCACAACCGGGCAATCGACCCTGGATTTGAAGAAGATCCGGACGTATTTGTGGAGCTTGTTGACAGGATGTTTTACCAGGTAAGCTGTGATGGTGCCTTAGTGGCCATCATAGCCGACTATCCTAGCCTACTCCTTACATCATATGTAAGTAAAATCGGAGTCCTAACTTTCGAGAAGGATCCCTTCTTTTCTCCTTACCCACCGCACACGTATTGCACTTTATAGGGAAGGCCATCGGGGCATCGTGCCGAACCCGCGGCGACTCACCAACAAGGGGCACCCAAGCCGGGTAGGCTTAAGAGGAAGGCGGTTAGGACCGAGACGACGTCGCCGAGGTATGATTTAAAACCTGCTCCGAGATTATCGTCTTTTAGAATATACCAATGTCCATTGTCCCCTGGCAGAAAGAGTATCGTCGGACTGTGTCTGGAGATCCTGCCGGCCACGCCTCCACCAGCTGGACTCCAGAACCGGCCTCAAGGACGGAGGCTAACATGGGGGCAATGCCGGACGGTCCTCCTACAGAGGATGCAGATAGAATATCCGCTATGAATTCCGAAGTGGAGAGCACTATGAGTCACCGGCATCGATGGGCCGTACCCCGTGACCCTAATTTCTCCGAGGAGGCGTTCAATGCCTTCAACTCGGGAGACACGTACATCCGAGCTGCTCAAGATGGGATTGCTAGAGCCACAGACCAATATTTAAAGGATATACGGGTAAGAAAAATCTGATAATTATGTATATCAGTAGCCCCTGAGACTTGAAACAGTTGGCACAACTGATTTAAGGATCATTGTATGAATAGGTTCTTACATAGAAGAACACCCATTTGTCTCAAGAGCTGGAGGACTGCAAAGCCCAGCTAAGGTCCGCAGTTGTCGGAATGGAGGAATCCAAGAAGGCCTCATTTGGTAATACTTGTCTCAATCAAAAAGAATGTAATTACGTGTACCAGTTAGTATTCGGCATGCTTGCAAATCTAACAATAGATTCTGCAGACAATCTCGGAGTAGACCTGGAGATCGTACAAGAGGACGAACAACAAGCTCAATGATAGCTAGAGGCTGGCAAGCGCGTGCTTACACGGGTTAGGCGAGAGAAAAACGATCTCCGGTATGCCAATACCCGGTTGGGTGTTGAATTGGAAGATGTTCGGGGCCAGCTTGCTGACTCCGTGAAGGAGAATATGAGGCTTCGACGCGGCATTTTTAGTATGTGCTCAAACGAACCTTTATATAGTTCGGCGAAGAAACGTGCTAACAGAGTTATGTCTGTAGGTATGCTTACAAGTCGCCCCGAAGAGGAGATGCCCAATCTGTAGGCGATCTTCTACAAGAGCTTTCACGGTTGCACAAACAAGTTCGGCAGGTGATGCAGGATATTGTCCTGGCCTTGTGGCCGTCCGCCTCCCGGCCAGGAAGCATGGGTGAGCTTGTGGAGATGCTCAAGGGAGCTCGGTGGCGCTTCCGATTATGGAAGATATCGGCCTGCCGACAAGGTGCGAGGGAAGCCTGGGCCATGGTAAAAACTCGGTATACCAAGGTTGATCCGAATCACATGGCCCTGGTCGTACCTGTAGGGTCAGATGGGAAAGAGATTCCCATTAGTCTAGTATATGACTGAAAGTGCTAGTTATCGACTAGAGGGGGGGGGTGAATAGGCGATTTTTATCAAAGTCTTCAAAACGTGGAAGTTTCGAAGACAAGCAATATAAATGACCTAATTGATATGCGGCGGAAGATAAACTACAACAAGCAAACCATAGTCAAGTATGCAATAACGTGAAAGTACAAAGACTAATGGCAGCTTGGTAGTAAGGATCAGGATGGAAGATAGTATGAAGCCAATCAACGATAGTAGTCAAGCAATGAAGTCAAACAGGTATGACAAATGGGCAATGACTTCATGAAGACAAACTTAAAGTAAAGGGAGTTAGAGGATAGAACCAGTCACTTGTTGAAGACGCAGGATTTGTTGGACCAGTTCCAGTTGCTGTGACAACTGTACATCTGGTTAGGGAGGCTGAGATTCAACTCAGAAGACCGCGTCTTCACCTTATTCCCCTTGAGCTAAGGACACACAGTCCTCGCCCAATCACTCTGGTAAGTCTTCAAGGTAGACTTCCGAACCTTCACAGACTTTGTTCACCGGCGATCCACAATGACTCTTGGATGCTTAGAACGCGACACCTAACCGGCTGGAGCATACACAGTCCTCAAGTGTAATAAGTCTTCAGGTCACTCAGACAGAAAGACTTCAGTGATGCCTAACACTCTTTGGCTTTGGGTGTTTGGGCTTTGTCCTCGCAAGGATTTCTCTCTCTCAAAGGCTTCAAGGTGGGTTGCTCTCAAACAACAAAAGCCGTAAACTAACTCTGAGAAGCCACCAATTTATGGTGTAGGGGGTGGGCTATTTATAGCCACAAGGCAACCCGACCTGATATGTCCGAGATGACCCTGGGTCACTAAGGAATTGACACGTGTTCCAACGGTTAGATTTCAAACACACACGACAACTTTACTTGGGCTACAAGCAAAGCTGACTCATCCAGCTCTGGATAAGATTTGCTCTCATTGTCTTCGCTCGAAGACATAGGATTTGGGTTGAGCATCACTTCACTCACTCTGACTTTGTTCACTTGGACCCCACTTAACAGTACGGTGGTTCCTATGACTCAACAAAGAAGAAAAGGAAACAACAAAACAACACAGTCTTCGCGCTCCATAGTCTTCACTCAATGTCTTCTCATGTCATAGTCTTCAATATGAATATCTTCACATACCACCATTGTCGTCAATGTCTTCATACATTTTTAGGGGTCATCTCCGGTAGGTAATCGAATCAATGAGGGACACTACATGCGTTATCCTACAATTCTCATAAACGCATTAGTCCCTCAACCAACTTTGTCGTCAATACTCCAAAACCAACTAGGGGTGGCACTAGATGCACTTACAATCTCCCCCTTTTTGGTGATTGATGACAAACTGGTTGAAGTTTTCAACGGGGATAAAGTATGTGAAATTGTAAAGGATAGGATATTGTCTTCATAAGTGGCAAGGGCTCCCCCTGAAGATGTGCATATAAGTAATTTGCTTGTGGAATGCAAATGCACATGGTAGGTTGTACTTGTGGAGATCCTCTTCAACTTATGAAGATAATTCATCATGCATGAAATGATATAACTAAGAAAGTGACATGCATAATGAAAAATGGACGTCTGCAGAATGATCTAAGTGCGGAAGTTATCATCGCACATGGAAAAGCAAATAAGTAGCAGACGACTATCGAGTTTAAGTGTTACAACTCAAAGAACGAAATGTATCAAATGCAAGAGTTGTAATCACTTGGCAAAATATAAAGCAACCGCCCATATGAACCCGCTTGAAGACTATCAAACTCATATGCTTCTCCCCCTTTTGTCAGTAATGACCAAAAAGGTTTGAAGACATAGAGCATCTACTCGTCCTCATGAGGAGTAGGTGAAGCAGCAGGGTTGTCGTTGTTGGTTGGCGGCGCAGACGAACTTGGTGCAGTGTTGATGCGTGCAGAAGTAGGGGGCGGTGAAGTAGCATCGTCTTCATCATCGATCACTTTGGCATTCACAGTTGCCGCGGAGGAAGAATAGTCAGAGTCTTCAAGGGATGGAGTTCGACGTAGGACATCATTCCGTGGAGGAGTGGAGTCAAACTTGAATCTTTCAGTGAAGCCATCGTCTAGAAGATCTGCTTCAGCACTGAGCAATGTCAAATTCTTCCATGATCGCCGACAGGTTTCGTGAGTGACAAATGCATTCTTGGAGGCAAGATTGCGAATGCGATTTACGTTCACCAAGAGGCTTTGCATCTGTCGCTTGAGCCAAAAATGATGCTTGTCTTGTTTCTGATGCAGTGCCACAAGAAGTTCTCGGTCATTTAGGACGCGAGAGCGCTTCTTAGGCCTTTGGGCAATAGTGCTCTCAGTAGCTTCAGTTGGCGCATGATGAGGCAGATGAGTGTTCCCGGCCATTGGATAGACACGAGTTACCGCTTGGACTCCTTCCATGGGCTGAGAGAAGCTTTGGTGTTCAGGATTTTGAAGACAAAGAGGCTTCTTAGCAGGCTCAGGGTATATGGCTTCAACTGACATATCAACCTCTGGCAGAAAGATCACATGATTGCGAGCAGAGGGCTGATAGTTGATAGCAGAGATGTAGCTTGATGAGGCGCATGACCGATGGAGCATACAATTTCAGGACAAAAAGGTCAGATCCAGACGCAGCCAGTTGCCGGAGGAAGAAATCTTGTGCATTGAAGCTGATGCCATTGAGGATGTAAAAGACCAATGTCTTCATGGCTCCTTCAAGTTTTGCAGCTGATGAATGCCCTTTGATAGGCCATAGAGTCCGCCTGATGATGTGATATATTGTGCGAGGCAGATACTCAAGGTCATCAACAAAGAACTCGTTTGGGTATTCAGCGTCATGAGGCAAAGGCTTCATCATGCTCAACATCTGGCTCATGTTGGGTTCTGGCTTATGGAAGATGCTCTCCAGTGCATTGCGGTGGTGTTGACAACCAGGTTCGTACAGCTCTTCGGGAGTGGATAACCCTGTAAGCTCAATGATGTCAAGAGCTTTGGCTTCATGATGAACATTTCCTGTCATCCACTCAAGAACCCATGTCTTTGTATCCCTGTTGTAGCCGCGAATGTGGAGGGTAGCATAGAATTTAAGCAAAAGTTCCTCATTCCAATGTTCTTTGTCTGTCACAAAGCTGAGCAGACCTGCATCACGAAAGCAGTCAAGTGCTTCTTCTAAGCATGGCAGTCCAGTAATGGCTTCAGTGTCGAGGCGCATATGAGGGAAAATGCGCCCTTGATCATACAGAACGCAGGAGTAATAGCTTCGCTGCTGATGGCTCCAGAAACGATCAGATGATATTCTTGGCCTTGAGTAGGGGTTCTTTGCACTGTCAAAGAAGGTGTTGTGGCTTTTGAAGCCATTTGCATTGAAGGACCCTGTAGAGGTGGCAGTACCTGGGAACCTTGGCAGTCTTGGCTTTGGTTTCTGGACCTGAGGCCTATGCTCAACATGATAATCAAACTAAGGACCTGAGACATTAGGAGGAGGGACCAGAATGGGCCATCTGACAATGATTAGCTGGCCATGGTTGTATGCTTGCTCAATTGTATGGGGCCTTGGTGGCGGAACAGGAGCAGTGGCAACAACAGAAGGTTCAGGCTGCACAACAGAAGCTTCAGGAGCAGTTGCAGCATTGGCTTCTGGCGTAGTGGTTGGTGCAGGCTCCACACTTGCTTCAGTCATGACTACGTCATGGGCTTCACTTGTGTTGGTGGTGGCAGCGTCAAGATTTTCAACCTCCACTTGATGAGCTGGAGGGTCTGGCACTTGCACGTTCACTTCAGGAACAACTTCTTCAGTAATGGGGGGATTAGGGAGACGTTCTTCTTCATGTTCGTCATCGGCTGATGCAGCCGGATTATCTTCAGCAGCATGGGCTTCAGACGTGGAGACATTCACAGTTGGAGTGGCTTCTGGAAACACTTGACGTGCAACAGATTGGTGGTGCACTTCTCCTTCTGGAACGCTCGGAAGAGGGACTTGAGGCCTTGGTCCTTTGCGAAGCCTTTGTAATACTGGCGACGCCTTTGGAGATGGAGTTGGCTGGGCCTTGTCCTCTTCAACTTGCACAGGTGGTGTGACCTGTTGTTGTTGGGGAGTACTGGGGGAGTCTTGTTGTTGTGGGCGATCAGCCCATGATGCATCCTGAGCAATTGGCGTCAGAGGACGACCAATGCTGATGATTTCGCTGTTCGTGAGAACAGGCGATGATACCAAGTTGTGTTCAATCTGAGGAAGAACTTCATCATCTTCAACATTGTCATGGTGACCAATGTCTTCAGAAGTGATGGGATCAACTGCTGGAATGTCTTCAGCTTCATAAGCCTCTGTGGAAGCAGGCTCATGAACAATCATCCGTCGTTCTTGGTGTTCAGATGTAGGGCGAACCACTGAGATAGGTTCAACGACTAAGGGCTCTGTGGGACCAGCCCGCTTCTTCTTGATCTTGCGCTTCTTCTTGGAGGGAGCAGCATCAGAGGCTTCTGAGGTTTTCCTTTTTCTGGCTTCAGCCTCTGCAGCCCTCGTCTTCTTCTGTTCTGAAGCGGTTGACATGGCCTTTGGCTTCGAGCCAGTCATGCTGCTTGGGAAGACTATGCGAGGTTCATCTTGCCTTGAAGGTGCAGGTTGGACAGTTGATAGCTTCTTCTTCTTTGCAGCCATTCTGGGGTCAATGCCAGGATGACCAAGAGCCTTGCACTTCTCAGCCTCATTGTAGGCTAGCACACACTTGTCAGCCAGGTTCTTCATGCGCTCACGAGAGCCTCGAGCTTCTTCGCGCTTCTTGTGAAAGGCTTCTTTGAGCTCGTGCAGCATGATCTTGAAGTTTTTGACATCTTGCACACTGAGCGTGGCCACATGCTTCTTGAACTGAGCTTTCTCATAGTTGATCTTGTGCTTCAGTTCAATGATGCGCTGAGCAATTGCTAGCTCAGAAGCAATGGCACCATTGAAGGAGACGCTGAGGCCAATTGGAAGGTGCAGATCATCAAAGCTGAGATTTGGGGTGTCAAACCACTCATCAATGAAGTTATGGATGATTGCCACATCAAAGAGAGGCAAATTATTGAAGATTTCTGCTTCTTCCTTGCTCTTGATCAGTTGCTCAAGAGCATCATCTGCAAGATCGTCATCACTGGACAGATCAATGTGCTCTTCACGCAGAATAGCAGGAGGAGTCAATGTCAGATCAGTATTCTTGACGATTTTCTTTTTCTTCTTCGTCTTCTTGGAAATGCATGATAGATCTTCAGACTGCACACTGTCTTCAGGAGGTGTAGTGGCCAGTGGCTTCGCATGTGAAGCCTTTGGAGGTGCAGCTGATTGTGAAGCCTTAGACTTCTTTGGCTTCTGCGGCCTTGGAGGAGGAGCTGGGGCTTCATCAGTGTCAGCATCATTATCAGAATGATCCACTCTGGCACCTTGGACCAAGATGTAAGTGATGAGGCCATCAAGGTTTGAAAAGGGGCCGATGATATTGGGTTCTGCATCACGTGAGCCATCAGCACGGGGAGCAGAGGGACCAGGGTTGAAGTCTAATCCCAATGACTTCTTGTTTTCCTTTGCTGATGCCTTTGCATGCTGGAAGTTGCGCTTGAAGAGATTGTCGTCACGACACCATAGCAATGATGATGGGTCGGCATTTTCAGGTGGAGGTCCATGAACCATACAAGGATAGAAATCCCGTGCAATAGCTTCAGCTCTATTCTTGGGTGGAAGGCCTCGATAGAGAATATCACCCCAAGGACTTTTGATAGCATTCTCAGCGTATTCCTGGGTCACGAACTTGTATTTGAACCATTGTTCAGCCCAATATCGTCGAATCCATTGGATTCGTGTCTTGCACTGATTGTAATCCTCTTCAGGATCTGTCTTGTAAATTTCTACGAGGTCATCAAGCAAATCATTTGATGTTCCCCCTCGACGCTGTTTGCCACCCTTCCTTACTGATTTCTCTGCAGCCATGAATTTCAAACTGAATGGCTTCAATATGTTCAAAGGCTTCAAGGGCTTTCGCTTGCTGGTCAAACAGGAACTAGCTTCAGGAGAGTTAATGTGTTGCTGTAAGAATTCTGCAAACAAATGCAGACTATGAGAACCAAGGGATTCTCCCACGGACATGTACCTGTGATAGCATTAGAGATGCGAGGGAAGGGGAAGAGGTCATATGCATTCTCAGAAGATTTTGAAGATAAATCAGTTTGAAGACATTGACCTCATGATGCGAAGACATTCACTTATATGTTGAGAGTTGGTTCCAGATTTGTACGAATCTGTGAATAAGTACAAGTGAGGAATCTAACTATATATGAAGCTTAAGTGAATATACTAGGCAGTATGAGATGCAGACAGAATAGATCTAACATTGTATAGGCAGAAACCAATTTTGGTAAATAGGATGAATCATTGAGGATAAAAAGATGGTAAAAATAGAGTTATATTTACCACATGAAGAACTGCTAGATGGGATGAATAGGAGACCAAGCAGTTCAATCCACCGTGCCCTAACTTGGCGACGGAGGACACCTACGGCGGCGGCGGAGAGGACGATGTCCGCGGCAGGCGTGAGGACGGCGTCGGAGAAGTCGCGGCAGCTAAGCGCTTCGTCGCCAGCGTCGTCGCGAGCTAGCGGTGGCGCTAGGGTTTTGACGAGGTGGAGAGGTGGAAGAAGGTTTTCTTGACCGCAGGGGACACGTATTTATAAGAAGGTGTGCGGCATAGCGCAATTACCCAGGTGCCCCTGCCTGTTCACATCTGAGGGACACGTGGCAAGCATGCAACATACTCAGAGTTGTCCCACGTTCCCACGCCCGCCAAGTTTGTCGGATGGTTGTTCCGGCTTCTCCGGATTTCAAACAATAAGGATGAATCATTTAAAAACAGACTTAATGTTTGTCTCTGTGCCTTCTGCTGACAAGGATGCAGAGAAGACATTCGACAGTTTCAATAGAATGCATATGATTTGGACAGATAGAGTTTGAGATAGAAAGCATGGAGAGATTAGGGTCCGATCACATTCACTTAGTTCAAAAGATTCAACAAGGAAGACATAGCTATAAGTGAATGCTATATAGGACAGAATACTGGTATGTATATCTGAAAGCAATCAAATCATGAAGATAAATTGAAATATGAAGACAAACCAAATGCGAAGACATTGCAACAATAACGCCATGAGTGAAACACTTCAAACCAAGAAATTTAGTGGTGGCGTTACCCACTGTATAGGAAGTATTAGACCCAGACACGACGCACAATTATCGTGGTGCTCCGAAGTCAAATTCCATGTTAATGTATTCACACTCAGAATGTAAGTCTTCATTGTTTGAAGATATACTTTACTTTGTGTGTTGCACATCTAAGTCATCAACATGCATAAGTGTTAGGATGTGTGCCTGATTACAGGACATTTGAGGATTCCAAGATATTTAGCTCACACCGTAACTTGCAAAACCTTTTCTCATCCAAGGGCTTTGTGAAGATATCTGCCAGTTGCTCTTCAGTGTTGATGTGAATGATGTCAATATCTTTCTTCATGACATGATCTCTGAGAAAGTGATGACGAATTTCAATGTGCTTTGTCTTCGAGTGCTGGACTGGATTGTTGGCAATCTTGATGGCGCTTTCATTGTCGCAGAAGAGAGGTACTTGTTTCAGATTGACGCCATAGTCCTTGAGAGTTTGCTTCATCCACAGAAGCTGAGCGCAGCAAGATCCAGCAGCAATGTATTCAGATTCAGCAGTTGAGAGTGATACACGGTTTTGCTTCTTTGAAGACCAACAAACAAGTGATCGTCCCAGAAAGTGACATGTGCCTGATGTAGACTTGCGATCCACCTTGTCACCAGCATAATCAGCATCCGAGAATCCAACCAGATCAAATCTTGAGCCCTTTGGATACCATAATCCTAGTGTTGGGGTGTAAGCCAAATATCTAAGAATTCGCTTCACAGCTAAGTGATGCAATTCCTTTGGTGCCGCTTGGAATCGAGCACACATGCAAACACTAAGCATAATATCTGGCCTAGATGCACATAGGTAAAGTAAAGAACCAATCATGGAGCGGTATACCTTTTGATCGAACTCTTTACCATTGTCGTCGGGACCAAGATGGTGTTTGGCTGGCATTGGCGTCGTGTAACCTTTGCAATCTTGCATTCCAAACTTCTTCAGACAGTCTTTGAGATATTTTTCTTGAGATATGAAGATGCCATTCCTTTGCTGACGAATTTGAAGACCAAGGAAGAACTTCAGCTCACCCATCATGGACATCTGATATTGCTCTTGCATCATGTATCCAAACTCATCACTGTACTTCTGGTTGGTGCAGCCGAAGATAATGTCATCCACATATATTTGGCACACAAACAGTTCACCATCATATGTCTTCGTGAAGAGTGTGGGATCGAGGGATCCGGGTTTGAAGCCTTTGCTCTTCAGGAAGTCTTTGATCGTATCATACCAAGCGCGAGGGGCTTGTTTGAGGCCATACAGTGCTTTGTTTAGCTTGTACACCATATCAGGATGATTTGGATCTTCAAAGCCAGGTGGTTGAGCAACATACACTTCTTCTTCAATCTTGCCGTTGAGGAATGCACTCTTCACATCCATTTGATATAGTAGGATGTTGTGGTGGTTATCATAGGCTAGCAGTATGCGAATAGCTTCAAGCCTAGCCACAGGAGAAAATGTTTCGTCGAAGTCAATTCCTTCAACTTGAGTATATCCTTGAGCCACAAGACGTGCTTTGTTTCTGACGAATTGACCATGCTCATCTTGCTTGTTTCGATATATCCATTTTGTGCCAATAATGTTATGCTTGCGAGGGTCAGGACGCTTGACAAGTTCCCAAACATTGTTCAGCTTGAACTGTTGAAGTTCTTCTTGCATAGATTGAATCCATTCAGGTTCCATAAAGGCTTCAGCAACTTTCTTGGGTTCTGATATTGACACAAACGAAAAGTGCCCACAGAAATTTGCTAACTGTGTTGCTCTTGAGCGAGTAAGTGGACCAGGTGCATTGATGCTATCAATTATCTTCTCAATTTGTACTTCATTTGCAACACGAGGATGAACTGGACGAAGACCTTTCTCTTGCTGATCATTGTCATCATTAGGAGGATTGTCTTTGGTCTGAGCATTGTCTTCAGGTTGGTTTGGTGCAGAAATAATAAGTTCCTCTTCAGGCTGTGCTTCAGAAGGCATGATTTCACCAGTTCCCATTAGCTTGATAGATTCGCTGGACGGAGCTTCATCTAGTGTACTTGGCAGGAGCTCTCTTTGTGAACCATTGGTTTCATCAAATCACACGTCCACAGTTTCAACGATTTTGTAGTGATGGAGGTTGAAGATTCTATAAGAGTGCGAGTCTTTTCCATAACCGAGCATGAAGCCTTCGTGAGCTTTAGGTGCAAATTTTCACTTGTGATGGGGATCCTTGATCCAGCACCTAGCACCAAATACTCTGAAGTAGCTGACATTTGGCTTCTTGCCAGTAAGGAGCTCATAGGATGTTTTGCACAGAAGCTTGTGGATGTAAACACAGTTGATGATGTGACATGCTGTATCAATAGCTTCAGGCCAGAACTTTCTTGGTGTCTTGTACTCGTCGAGCATTGTTCGAGCCATCTCAATGAGGGTTCTGTTCTTGCGCTCTACAATGCCATTTTGCTGAGGTGTGTATGGAGCAGAAAACTCATGAGTGATTCCCATTGTATCTAGATAAAGATCAAGCCCGGTGTTCTTGAATTCAGTACCGTTATCACTTCTGATATGCTTGATCTTGACGACATAATTGTTCATGGCATGATTGGCGAAGCGTCTGAAGACATCTTGTACTTCAGTCTTGTAGAGAATTATGTGCACCCATGTATATCTTGAGTAGTCATCAACAATAACGAAGCCATAGAGACACGCTGTTGTTGTGAGGGTAGAGTAGTGAGTAGGGCCAAATAAGTCCATGTGTAACAGCTCGAAGGGTTGAGATGTCGTCATGATTGTCTTCGAGGGGTGCTTTGCCCTAGTCATCTTTCCAGCTTCGCAGGCACCACACAAATGATCCTTCTTGAACTTGACACCCTTGATGCCTATGACATGCTTCTTCTTGACGAGTGTGTGTAAGTTCCTCATGCCAGCATGCCCCATCCTCTGATGCCAGAGCCAACATTCCGAAGCTTTTGCAAGAAGAGATATGGCAAGCTATGGACCTGCTGAGAAATCTACCATGTATAGATCATCTTTCCGATACCCTTCAAAGACTAGAGACTTGTCAGATTCCATTAGTACAAGGCAACGATATTTTCCGAATAGCACAATCATGTTCAAGTCACAAAGCATTGAGACAGACATTAAGTTGAACCCAAGGGATTCAACAAGCATCACTTTATCCATGTGTTGATCCTTTGAGATTGCAACTCTACCTAGACCCAATACCTTGCTTTTACCAGTGTCAGCAAATGTGATGTGACTCTTGTCGGATGGACGTAAGGTTGAGTCCATGAGAAGACTTTGATCACCAGTCATATGATTAGTGCATCCGCTGTCCATAATCCATTTAAAGCATGAGGTGTCATACCCTATAGTGCAGTTAGGAGGATAGGCTTCACAAAGTATGTTGTGAAGCATAAGCATTTGACGCACACAAGGATTATCACAACTTAGATCAAGGTTAGAATTCATAGTATGACTGGTAAGCAATTCATATGTGAAATACATAGTAAGTCATTTTATCATGCGTCCCTTAATGTGTTTTAGGTCCCCAGCAATAGTATCGGACGCCTTTGATTGCTGGCTGAAGACCTTTTTCTGCAAAAGAAAGTTAATTCTTCTTCACCACCCACATCTTCAGGGGTGGCTTAGAAGCAATGAGTCTAAGTGCAGCATCTGAAAATTTCGGCTTTGAAGCCCTAGCAAATAGCCTTGCAGGAGATGAATGATACTCATATGAATAAGCAGAAAAATTCTTAGTCCTATGAACATAGCGGTTTGAGGACACACGCTTATATTCATAAGTCTGAGTATGATTTCCCTGCAAAACATTGGCGTTAGGGTGACTCAGGTGAGTCCTGTATGAAGCCTTTGGACCATATGATGCCTTAGGTCTGGGGTTTGTCTTCTTCCCTGGTGGTGTCATGATGACATTCACTGGAAGATTCTCAATACAACTTTTGGGAACCCAGATCTTCTTCATAGGTGGTCCATTCCTGCAGTTAGTACCAATATACCTGGCAAACACTTCACCATTCTGATTTTTGAACAGTTTATAGTTTGCATCAAAGGGTTCATCAATGATAATAGGATTAGCACAGGTAAAGCCTCATAAGGTGGATGGATCCACTGAAGGTTCCTTTGCGGCAACCCATGTGGTTTTGGGATACTGCTCAGGCTTCCAGTAGGAACCATCAGCATTCATTTTCCTCTCGAACCCAACACCCTCTTTCCTAGGGTTTCGGTTCAGAATCTGCTTTTAGAGGACATCGCAAAGTGTCTGATGTCCTTTCAGACTTTTATACATCCCTATTTCAAGCAATGTCTTCAACCTAGCATTTTCATCAGCAATAGTAGTGGTATCCTCAGCAGAGGAGTTAGTTACCACATCAGTAGTTGAAGACAAAGCAACAATAGCAGCAGTAAAACATTCAGCAACAGAGGTAGTGTTATCACGCTCAATGCATTTCATACATGATGGTTCAAATCCTTCCTGAGCGGAACTGATCTGTTGAGGACTGTGATTTTTTATGTCTTCAACTAAGGACTGTGAATGTGTCATTTCCGCATCCAACAGGTCATCGCTTTTGCCTAACAGTTTTTGAGTATGTTCCATAGCCTTTTGTTGTTCAGTAGCAACTTTAGCAAGTGTTTTGTAACAGGGTTTGGATTCACAATCAGAGTCATCTTCACTTGATGTTTGAAAGTAAGCATCACGTGATTTTACCTTGGCACCACGTGCCATGAAGCAGTAGGTGGGAGCAGGATCATCCATGTCATCAGCTTCAGCGTTGGTGTGTAAGTCATTGTCTTCAGTGTTGAAGATGGACTTGGCAACATAGGCTATGGCTAGAGCCAGACTTGCAACGCCAGGGTCGGACTCTTCTTCACACTCCACCTCCGCCTCCTCAGAAGCAGACTCCTGCTCTCAATCCATTTCCTTGCCAACAAAAGCACGAGCCTTGCCGGATGAGCTCTTCTTATGTGATGAAGACCTTGATGAGGGCTTGGAAGAAGACTTTGAAGATTTCTTCTTCTTCTTGTCATCAGAATCATATTCCTTGCTCTTCTTCTTCTTCTTCTCATCATTGTCCCACTGTGGACACTCGGAGATATAGTGTCCAGGTTTCTTGCACTTGTGACATGTTCTCTTCTTGTTGTCATGAGTGGAAGCTTCATCATTTCTTGAGCTAGATCGTGAAGACTTTCTGAAGCCCTTCTTCTTGGTGAACTTCTGGAACTTCTTCACAAGCATGGCAAGTTCCTTTCCAATGTCTTCGGGATCATCAGAACTGCAGTCAGATTCTTCTTCAGATGAGGAAACAAATTTTGCCTTCAAGGCGCGAGTTCGGCCATAATTGGGACCATAGATATCTCTTTTCTCAGAAAGCTGGAACTCATGTGTGTTGAGCCTCTCAAGTATATCAGACGGATTGAGTGTCTTGAAGTCAGGGCGTTCTTGTATCATGAGGGCAAGGGTGTCAAAGGAGCTGTCAAGTGATCTCAGTAGTGTCTTGACGATTTCATGCTTGGTAATCTCAGTGGCGCCAAGAGACTTTAGCTCATTTGTGATGTTGGTGAGGCGATCAAACGTGAGCTGGGCATTTTCATTGTCATTTCTCTTGAAGCGGTTGAAGAGGTTGCGAAGAACACTGATCCTTTGGTCTCTCTGTGTAGAGACGCCTTCGTTGACCTTGGATAGCCAGTCCCAGACTAGCTTTGACGTTTCCAGAGCACTCACACGGCCATATTGTCCTTTGGTCAGATGACCACAGATGATGTTCTTTGCAGTGGAGTCCAGTTGAATGAACTTCTTGACATCAGTAGGGGTGACACCTTCATCAGTTTTGGGAACGCCGTTCTTGACGACATACCAGAGGTCGACATCAATGGCTTCAAGATCATGCGCATCTTATTCTTCTAGTAGGGATATTCAGTTCCATCGAACACGGGACAAGCAGCGGAGACTTTGATTATCCCTGCAGTCGACATAGCTAAACTCCATGTGGTTAAACCGAATCACACAGAACAAGGGAGTACCTTGCTCTGATACCAATTGAAAGTGCTAGTTATCGACTAGAGGGGGGTGGTGAAAAGGAAATTTTTATCAAAGTCTTCAAAACGTGGAAGTTTTGAAGACAAGCAATAGAAATGACATAATTGATATGCAGCGGAAGATAAACTACAACAAGCAAACCATAGTCAAGTATGCAATAACGTGAAAGTACAAAGACTAATGGCAGCTTGGTAGTAAGGATCAGGATGGAAGATAGTATGAAGCCAATCAACGATAGTAGTCAAGCAATGAAGTCAAACAGGTATGACAAATGGGCAATGACTTTACGAAGACAAACTTAAAGTAAAGGGAGTTAGAGGATAGAACCAGTCACTTGTTGAAGACACAGGATTTGTTGGACCAGTTCCAGTTGCTGTGACAACTGTACATCTGGTTAGGGAGGCTGAGATTCAACTCAGAAGACCGCGTCTTCACCTTATTCCCCTTGAGCTAAGGACACACAGTCCTCGCCCAATCACTCTGGTAAGTCTTCAAGGTAGACTTCCGAACCTTCACAGACTTCGTTCACCGGTGATCCACAATGACTCTTGGATGCTCAAAACGCGACGCCTAACCGGCTGGAGGATACACAGTCCTCAAGTGTAATAAGTCTTTAGGTCACTCAGACAGAAAGACTTCAGTGATGCCTAACACTCTTTGGCTCTGGGTGTTTGGGCTTTGTCCTCGCAAGGATTTCTCTCTCTCAAAGGCTTCGAGGTGGGTTGCTCTCAAACGACAAAAGCCGTAAACTAACTCTGAGCAGCCACCAATTTATGGTGTAGGGGGTGGACTATTTATAGCCACAAGGCAACCCGACCTGGTATGTCTGAAATGACCATGGGTCACTAAGGAACTGACACGTGTTCCAACGGTCAGATTTCAAACACACACGGCAACTTTACTTGGGCTACAAGCAAAGCTAACTCATCCAGATCTGGATAAGATTTGCTCTCATTGTCTTCGCTCGAAGACATAGGATTTGGGTTGAGCATCACTTCAGTCACTCTGACTTTGTTCACTTGGACCCCACTTAACAGTACGGTGGTTCCTATGACTCAACAAAGAAGAAAAGGAAACAACAAATCAACACAGTCTTCGTGCTCCATAGTCTTCACTCAATGTCTTCTCATGTCATAGTCTTCAATATGAATATCTTCACATACCACCATTGTCGTCAATGTCTTCATACATTTTTAGCGGTCATCTCCGGTAGGTAAACCGAATCAACGAGGGACACTGCCTGCGTTATCCTACAATTCTCATAAACGCATTAGTCCCTCAACCAACTTTGTCGTCAATACTCTAAAACCAACTAGGGGTGGCACTAGATGCACTTACAATGACCAGGTAGGATTAGCCGCAAACTATTCCCAACAGGATTGTAGGCTAGACAGCCTGGTGGATGGTATAGAAGAAGAATTTTGCCAGTCTAAGTGACTGTGTACTTTAATTGACATATTTTGTCCCTAGCCGGATTGTAAATCATTTGTCATGGCGGACCTTTTCGCTTCAACCTCCGGACCCGACAGTCTGAAGTGTATCCGAATACCCGCTCAGTTATGTAAATCGGGGTACATGTGGATACCAGGCGTAGGGGTTATAAGTGCTTGAACAGACAAGTAACCAACTAGTTATGTTACATTACAAGGATAGTAAGAAACATCTTCCAGGGAGAATAGTTCCGTTAAGGGTTCCTTTCCCTGGGTATGCATGCATTAATGTGCATGTCCGAACTGCGAACAGAGACGCGGGATGGAAAACATCTGGGGGTTTATATTGTAATAGGTAAGAAACATCTTTAGTTCACCGACCGGATATTCCCTTAAGAACGCTAGCTTTCGGCTTCACCCAGTCTGAGGTAAACGTCCGGCGGACCCGGCAGTAACAATCGCAGACCTCCGTCCCGCCGTCCTGCTGGTCCTGGTCTTGTTGCATCGATATGCAAACCTTTGCCTGATGCCTCGGTACTCCGCGCCTGCGCTTGCCCCCCTTTGCACCAAAGAGGAAAGAGGACACTGTGCGGGCTAGCGCCCGCCTGGCGCCCGCCTGGTCTTGATCGTCATGGCTTGCATCATGGGAACCTCGCAAGGTACCCCTTGCCTTGACCTCTCCGCCTCCTTGCGAGCCTGCCTGGCGAGGCCACTCCTGAGGAGGCATTGTGTCGTCCGCCCCGCAAGGCTTGGCCCCTCATGAGGGTCTTGAGTGTTGGTTGATGAAGGCGGGTCGTACTGGGCCACCGATTGAGCCACGCCGCAGGCCGCAGGCAGGCAAGTCTGGGGACCCCCATTCCCAGAACGCCGACAGTAGCCCCCGGGCCCAAGGCGCGCTCGGACTTGGCTTAGCAGCAAAGCCAAAGGGCAAGTGCGGAGCACCGCAGGCCCCAACAGCGTGCGGCCTTGGTCGATGCGTGGCAACTGATTGGACGTGGGCGTCTCCGCTTCCCCACCCTGCCCCAATATCCGCCTGGCTAGGCGGCCACAGCACTCTACACAGTTATTTCCTCCTTGCTGGCAGCGTGCTTCCTATTCCCCCTTCTTCCTCGAGTCTCTGCTCCCGCTTCCAATCTGACTTGAGCTCTGCCCCCTCCATTGCCATGGCGCCAACTAGCAAGGAGAAGGGGAAGAAGCATTTGTCCTCAACCAATCCATCCCCAGCAATCGAGCACGCCGTCGGCCGGTCGCTGGTGCTCAATCTGGAGGCCATGGGCAAGGCCTGCCCTGCGCTCGCCTCTAGCTTCAACGAGTGCGGAAAGACAATGGCTTGGCCTGCATCCCACGCCTCCATTGACAGGACAGTCACCGAGGTTCGGTTATTCGTCGATGCCCTGTGGGCTGGCCTGGTTCCCCCTTTCTCTACCTTCTTCAATGCAGTGCTTTCCCATTATCAGATCCATATGATGCATCTTGATCCCCAATCCGTTACCCTTCTCGCCGTCTTCGCCATTGTTTGTGAAGCCATGGTGGGCATTGCTCCTTCCGTCGCCCTCTTGCGCCACTTCTTCTTGCTGCGCCTGACCGACCCCTCGCAGTGCTCAGGGTGCGTGAGCTTCCAGGCCGTGGCAGAGACGGCCGCCTCGGGGATTGATTTTGACCTCCCGCCATCCACGAGCGGGTTCCGGACGTGGTGGTTGTATGTGGATGTCGGAGTGCTTAGCCCTCTGCTCTCGCCTCCGCCGTTGACTGTTGTCCCCAATCCCGGCTGGGGCCATGAGAGACTCGTGAGCCCCTGGCTCTCCTTCGTCTGGTTCCGACTGAACAGGTTGAGAGATCTCAGCGTGACTGTGCCCCTGGTGGTGAAGGATTTCCTCCAGTGTCACATTGCTCCCCTCCAGTGCCATTCCATACCGATGTGGGCCCTGACCGGCGACCGGGACCACATGAGGCTTCAGGAGACGGAGCTCGCACCCGAAGCGCTGAGGACGGTGCTTGAGGTCTTGACTGGCGACCCCTCGCCAGCCGATATGCCGCAGGAAGGGAGCCTCTTGTATCTCTGCTCGAATAGGGTCGAGTTCGTGGGACAGATGCCTTCCTTTGACGAGTGGGGGCTGCGCCCGGTTGGCCTTATGGGTCCTCGCGAGAATCCTGTCACCATGGCTCCCCTCCTCGCCGCTAGCACCGACCTTCCCCCAAGAGTGGATGCAGGGGGGCGAGCATCGGTTGAGGCTGGGGGCTCGGGTGTCGAGGCACCGACGCCGCACGGGGTTCCCGAAGCTTCATCCTCTGGAGCTCGTGAGGCTCGCTCTAGGACGGTCGTTGAGGGGGAGATGCAGCCCGCGGCTACCGAGGCTAGGGCTCCTGAGGCCTCGGCTAGCCATCGGGAGGTGGTGCCCGATTGCTCTTCCCAGCTTGGCGCTCCTAAGGTTGACCGCCTGGGTGCTTCTCCATCCGCGCCACGCGCTAGTCCTCACGTCCAGCGCCTAGATCGGTTCCGCGTGGACTTCGCTGCACTCGTAAGAGGAAGGAGTCTTCGAGCTGCAGTGGTCGCACCTTCCGGCCGTTGAAGCACAGAAAGTACATCGCCATAGACGAGTAAGTGTCTTACCCTTGTAATTCCCCAATTGTTGCTTCCCTTCCTGACCACGGCTCTTCAGGATTCCTCCTGCCAAGCCCGCGGAGTCCCCCAAGAAGCAACCTCCTCCGACCTTGCCTTCATCGCTGGCCTTGAGCATCCCGAGCCTGCGTGCCGCCCCTGCTGCGAGGTCAGTCGGAGGAGTAAGAATGCCTGCAAGGTGTCTTGAACCTGTGCCCTTGCCACCTTTGCTTTGCAACCCTTCCTGAAGAGCAGTCAGCCTGCCCAAGGCTCCTCCCCTGGTCGTGGACGGCGAATGGTTGGCGTCAATCCTTGGCTCCTCTTCAGGGGATGAGCCTGGGATGGTCCGGGTCCCCTGCGAGGCCCAGCCAGCGATCGTGGGGGCGCCAGCCCCCGGTCCCCTGCCGAGAGGGGGAAAACTGCTTCAGGGCCCGCCAATAGCGCCAGCGACAAAGGACGACATCAGCAGCATGCTCAAGCTTGCGCGTGAATGAAGCGTCGTCCACCATGGGTTCCTCCAGAAGGCGATGGACGCGATGGGCCAGCTCGATGGAGAGCTTGCTGATGTGGACGCGCGCCTTGAAGCTGAGGGCCTATGGCTGATTGAGGAGCGACGCAAGCTGAAGGTGGCCATCAACCTCGCGCGCCACCAGTGCGAGCTTGACAACACAAAAGTCGAGGCGTCCCTTGCGGCCCCGTGAGAGGCCTACTCATGGGCTCTGGAGGAGGCACGGGAAGCAGATTATCGTCGCGAGATTGTAGAGAAGCGCGCGTGGGAGCTCCAAGCCTGGAGCGCCTCCCTGGAGCAGCAAGTCGAGCTACGTCAGGCCACCCTTGCATCACTGAAGGGGATGCTTGTCGAGGAGGAGGAGCTCCGCGGGCATGAGGAAGCGCTGACGCTGGAGGCCGCCGAGCGCAATCTTGATCTTGAGTGGTTGGAGACGAGGGAGCGCCAGGTTACCCAGGCGGAGGACGATGTTGGCGCGCGCGAGGCTCGAGTCCAGGAAGAGGTCGACTGCCGCGTGGCGGAGGCTCGTGCAGATCTTGTGAGCAGGTATGACCTGAAGCTGAAGTTGGTTGACACCGAGGCTGCAGGCAGGATTGCCGCCCTTAGGTCCAAGCTGACTAAAGCGGAGCGGCGCGTGGAAGCTGCCGCAGTCACCTTGGTCTCAGCGCAGGCCAAGCTGACCTCCGCCCGCGCCGAGCTGCTTCTTCTTCAACAGCGGGTTGATGACGCCGAGTCCATTGCGCAGCAGAACAAAGAGGAAATGCTTCAACGTCAGACACTGGAGCACATGCATGGCCCCATGCTCCAGGAACTCAGGAATAGGGCCAACGCGGCCCTGGGCAATATCTGGTGATGAGGACGCCCTGCATCCTCACGTGACCAACTATGCTAGTCATCTCCGCTTCTTCACTGATGTGGTGACACGCCTGGAGAACCGCTCCGAGAGAGCTCGCCAAATTGTCGAGGAGAGAAGCTGCAGCCTGCTTGGGCGTGCATTTTCCCGCGTCTTCAGCCATCTTGAGAACACGGATCCCCACTTCAACTTCGATGCCGTCATCGCCCCGGTGCCCGAGGCCATCAGGGGCGACCTGGCGCGATGGGTAGAGGACAATGTGGATGCGCTTGTTAGGGCCTTTGCTTCCGACAATGACGGGGTGGTAGTTGTGGCGGATGGCGGCAATGTGGTTAATGGTGGTGACGGTGGCGCCAATGATGGTGATGGTGATGCTAGTGACAACGACAGCGGCGCCAGCGATGCTTCCGGAGGCGACCAGGAGGACGCGGTAAGCGATATGTCTGACTGATCCCATGTTCCTCCGCTTGTTTATCCTGCATACAAAAGCTCGGGCGTGGCCCCAAAGGTTGTAAGAGACTTTTGGGAGGGGAAGCCCCTCATGTAAAAAGATTGCCGCCCATATGCTTTTAGGAATGATACTAAACATGTGCCTTCATGATCCTACGGGCCCTAGGGAGAGCTTGTTTCTGTAGTTTACCTTAGCCAGGACGGGTCTCGAACCAGCTTGTGAGGTCGTGAGCTCCCGAGGATCCCCTGAGGGACCTGCCGGCTCGGTCGAGAGGGCCTCACGAGAGCAAGTGCTGGCTGGACTATGGCATGTGCACCACGTATATGCGCTTTGCCCAGCCCCGCCCGCGAGGGGCTCGCGAGGGGGAGGCAGCCGGTGCGAACTCCAAATTGGGCGGAAACCAGAACACAAGAAATCACACGAACGAGAAAAGACACCCCCCCACACACACACAAATGTAAATTCAACTTCAACTTAAATCTGAAGCAAGGAAGCTCGATCACAGAAAGGGAGGCAAAAAAAGCAAAAGGCCGCGTCCGGCGCCTAGTCTAGTCTTCGATGTCTTCTCACCAGCGTGGAGCTAAGTGCTACCACTGGGCGTGGGAGGGAGCCCCCAAGGCCCAAGGGCGGCTCTCCGGAGACTCCGGGGCGTGTACAACCCCACTCATTATTACGTGAGAGTGTCACGGGCGGCGAGCTTCACAGGCATTGGGCCTTCTTCACAGACACCGGTCCTTGCTTCATATCGCCAGACGAGGGCCCCGCCTTGCGCCACCCTCGACCACCATTGACGGCGGCCGGAGACCAAGGACGACGCCAATGGGGCAAGGGGGACGCCAGCGGCACCCTCGGCGACCACGGGTCCTCTGCAGGGGGTAGGCTTTGCAGCACCTCCCCGGCAGAGGGCCTACCTCTGAGGGACGCCTTGCTCCGTGCGCCGTGGGGAGGGGCCTGGCTCCCGGCCCCTCTCCTGCAGCCCCCAGTGGGCTCCTTCTGGCAGAAGGGAGGCTGCCGAGCTGGGGCAGCCGTCCGCTGCTGTGACCTGAACCTCCTGCGACCCATGGTTAGCATAAGCTTGCTCCTGAGGAATAAGCGGTACCCAGTAGCCGCTGCTGCCGGCGCAGTTGGTGAGGCTTCCTTGAGGCTCCTGAAAAGGCTCGGCTTCTGGCGTCTCTTCCTCCTAGCCTGACCCGAGGAACGAGCCAGGGTCGTCTTCCAGCGTGTACTCCTAATCCACCATGCGGGGCACGTAAGCCTCTGAGGCCGCCGCCTCGAAGACTTTGCCGTAGTGCCCCATGCTCCATGTGGCCTGGCCCAACACGCCGTCTTGAGGATGGTGGGTCAGCGGCCCGCCCGAGCCGTAGGCGGTGATGCGCATGCCCTCGTTCATCGGAGGTGGTGCTGGTGCAGCCTGACGTCCGGTGCCGATGGTTGATCTGGGGTCGACGATGCATTGGGGCGTGCCTGAGGGTGCGCGGGCGCTAAGAGGCCCGTCACATGATCCGACCGAGGCCCGGGGTGGAAGCTGGAAGCAGAAGGGTGGTGCCCCCAAGGCCGTGGCATCCAGGAGCTTGGCAACACGCTCCAGAAGCGCGTCCCGACCGCTCTCGATCAATCTACATCGCAACAGCTCCCGAGACACGGGAGTGCGGCCCTCATGTTTTCTTGCTCCCGTCGAGTGCGCGGTGCCGTGGCCGCGGCATGACTTGAGGCCCTTGCAGCTGCCCGCACCTGCCGTGGAGTAAGGGTGGGCGGCGCGAGACCACACTGCCCTCGCCCGGCACCATTCTGTGGTGCGCGGGTTGCCTGAGGTGCAGGGTTGAGGTCACCTTGTGCAGGCGGCGCGGCACGGGCTGGCCATGCCGCCTAGCGGTCGGTGTTGATCGCCGGGTCGCTGGACAAGGATGCAACAAAGCAGCGGAACACAGTCGACGGAAGGGAGACTCCGGCGCACCCCTACCTGGCGCGCCAAATGACGGATATCGGGTTCAAGAAAAACCCTTAAGGTTCGAACACTGGGGTGCGCACGAAGATCTCCTCCTACCGAATCTCGCTCTCAGCCTCGCCGTGATCCCTAAGCTAGATCAATGAACAACACAAGAGACACGAGATTTATACAGGTTCGGGCCACCGTTGTGGTGTAATACCCTACTCCTGTGTGTGGTGGTGGATTGCCTCTTGGGCTGATGATGAATAGTACAGAGGAAGAACAGCCTCGCGAGGAGAGGTGTTCTTGGCTAGTGTGGTGCTAAAAGCACAAGTGCTCCCTAGGTGGTTTTGGTAATTAATAACAACATATCTCTTGTTGGACTAACACTTTTATCTAGTATGTTTCAGATAAGTTCAACAATGGAGTGGCATGGACTAAAGGATGTGGGAACTCCTTCAAGATGCTAAGGACAAAGGATTGGCTAAAGCTTCAAGCTCGAGACTCTTCATTTTACATTTTAGTGATCCAAGATCACATTGAGTCTATAGGAAAAGCCAATACTATCAAGAAGGGATGAGGTGTTGCTTAATGAGTTTCTTGCTCCACAGTGCTTAGTGATATGCTCCAAAACCCTCAACTACTTTCCCACTTCCACACATATGACCTAAACCTAAAGCCAAAATCGGTCACACCGATTCTTTCTATCCGGCGCCACCGAGTTCAAATGTCATAGCCACTGCCACAAACCCTAGGCAAATCGGTCTCACCGATAGGGATCTCGGTCTCACCGAGATGGGATTGTAATCTCTCTGTGTATGTCCATTATCAAAATCGGTCTCATCGAGTTTGTTTAATCAGTACTACCGAGATTACAATGCAAACTCTCTGGTTAACTTATTACCAAGATCGGTCTCACCGAGTTTGAGTAATCGGTCCCACCGAGTTTGCCTGACCAACTCTCTGGTTAGCTAATTACCAAAATCGGTCTCACCGAGTTTGTGTAATCGGTCTCACCGAGATTACGTTAAGCCATAACCCTAACCATATCGGTCCTACCGAGTTGCATTTCGGTCCCACCGAAAATCCTAACGGTCACTAGGTTTACTAAATCGGTCTGACCGAGTTTGTTGATTCGGTCCCACCGAGATTGGTAAATTGTGTGTAACGGTTAGATTTTGTGTGGAGGCTATATATACCCCTCCACCTCCTCTTCATTCGTGGAGAGAGCCATCAGAACGAATCTACACTTCCGGTATCCTATTTCTGAGAGAGAACTACCTACTCATGTGTTGAGGCCAAGATATTCCATTCCTACCATATGAATCTTGATCTCTAGCCTTCTCCAAGTTGCTTTCCACTCAAATCTTCTTTCCATCAGATCCAAATCCTATGAGAGAGAGTTGAGTGTTGGGGAGACTATCATTTGAAGCACAAGAGCAAGGAGTTCATCATCAATGCACCATTTGTTACTTCTTGGAGAGTGGTGTCTCCTAGATTGGCTAGGTGTCACTTGGGAGCCTCCGACAAGATTGTGGAGTTGAACCAAGGAGTTTGTAAGGGCAAGGAGATCGCCTACTTTGTGAAGATCTACCGCTAGTGAGGCAAGTCCTTCGTGGGCGACGGCCATGGTGGGATAGACAAGGTTGCTTCTTCGTGGACCCTTCTTGGGTGGAGCCCTCCGTGGACTCGCGCAACCGTTACCCTTCGTGGGTTGAAGTCTCCATCAACGTGGATGTACGATAGCACCACCTATCGGAACCACGCCAAAAACATCTGTGTCTCCAATTGCGTTTGAATCCTCCAAAACCCTTCCCTTTACATTCTTGCATGCTTTACTTTCCACTGCGCATATACTCTTTGAATGCTTGCTTGCTATATGTTGTGAATGTTAAATTTGTGCCTAAACTCCACTTAAACTTAAAGAAGTTAAAAACTGCAACTTTGGTACTTAGTGTCTAATCACCCCCCTCTAGACACCTCTTCTCAAGGTCCTACAAGTGGTATAAAAGCATTGGTCTCCATTGCCTTGGTTTAATCACCATTGGAGGAAGATGGATGAGTCTACTTTGGGGAGTCTTAGACATAGAGTGCCTATTCTTGATGGAGAGTACTTTCATGAGTGGAAAAATGAGATGCTTGTAATTTTCAATCAATATAATTTGAACAAGTACATTGCTAGTCCTTGTGCACCTTATGTTGATCCTATGCATCCTACCCTTGATGAGTCTATTTACATGATTAGGAATGTTAGAACTATTAATCTTATCACTAGAGGCTTGCCTAGAAACTTGGTTGGAAAACTGCCTACTCTTGAGTGTGCCTACACTATATGGAAATTTCTTGAGGAACGATTTCCTGATTATTCTTTGAAAAATCTTGATGAAATTCTTCATAAGTCCATTGCTTTGAGTAAGATGAATACTAGTGATCCTATGTTTGGTGATCGTCTATTTGAACTTACAAATCTTATGTGTGCCAAAGGAAATGTAGGAATTATTAGCGATATCATTTCCGAAGCTACTAGAATTCATAGAGGAGATTATTGTCAAACTCATACTAATGAATCACTCTCACTAGGAATTGATCCACCACATGACGATGTTGAACATGGATACTATGATGAGGATGATGATGATGACTTTGATCTTGATGATGCAATGAGAGACTTTGGTCTTATGGCAAATCTTCGGGGATATATGGCAGGAGGAAAGGAATGGGTTCTTGATAGTGGATGTACCGATCACATGACCGGAGATAAAGACATGTTTCGCGAGCTTGCTGAAAATGATAGTCCTCGAAAGTATGTCACTTTCGGTGACAACTCAAAGGGTAAGGTGGTTGGCCTCGGTAAGGTGGCCATCTCACATGATAGCTCCATACAAAATGTTATGCTTGTTGAATCTCTTGGCTACAACTTACTTTCAGTATCTAGACTTGCTGATTTTGGTTTCAGTGTCCTATTTACTGAAGTAGATTGCCAAGTGTTTCGTTGAGACAATCATAAAATGGTCTTTACCGGTATACGTAGAGGTGATCTATACATTGTTGATTTCACTAAAAAGGCTCAACCTAAAACTTGCTTCATTGCTAAATCCTCAAAAGGTTGGTTATGGCATAGACAACTAGGTCACGTTGGCATGAGAAACCTTGACAAGCTTATTAAAGGAAATCATATCCTTGGTATTAACGATGTCATATTTGATAAGGATAGACTCTGTAGTGCTTGTCAAGCAGGTAAACAGGTTGGAGGAAGGCATCCCGTGAAGAACATCATGACCACAAGGAGGCCACTCGAGCTACTTCACATGGATCTTTTTGGTCCCAACTCTTACAAGAGTCTCGGTGGAAATTCTTTTGGTCTTGTTATAGTTGATGATTTTTCAAGATTTATGTGGGTGTTCTTTCTCGATGATAAATTGCAGGTCCAAAAGATCTTCAAAAACTTTGCTAGGAAGGCCCAAAATCAATTTGAAGTGAAGATCAAGAAGGTTCGCAACGACAACGGAACGGAGTTCAAGAACGCAAACGTGGACACCTTTCTTGACGAAGAAGGGATTTCACACGAGTTCTCGGCTACGTACACACCTCAACAAAATGGAGTTGTTGAGAGGAAGAACCGTACGCTCATCGAAATGGCGAGAACGATGCTTGATGAGTACAAGACACTGAAGCACTTTTGGGCAGAAGCGGTTGAGACAGCTTGTCATGCAACAAATCACTTGTATCTTCACAAGCTACTCGGCAATACGGCATACGAGCTCCTCACCGGTAACAAACCCCAAGTTGGATACTTTCGAGTATTCGGCTCAAAGTGCTACATTCTTGATAAGCATCGTCGTTCTAAGTTTGCTCCTAAGTCTCATGAAGGTTTCCTACTAGGTTATGGCTCAAACTCTCACACTTATCGTGTCTACAACAATTTCACTCGAAAGGTTGAAGAGACAGTAGATGTGAAGTTTGATGAATCTAACAGCTCGCAAGTAGAGCAATTGCCAATTGATGTAGGAGACAAAGATCCTTCGGAAGCAATCCAAGACTTATCTATTGGCAAGGTCCGTCCAACAGAGGTGAAGGAGAGTACATCGTCCATCCAAGTGGAAGCTTCTACATCACAAAAAGGTGAACCAAGAATTGATACGGAAGCATCCACAAGTGGGACACACCAAGATGAAGAAAACGAGGAAGTGCATCAAGATGAACATCAACAACCTCCTTCTCCACCACGAGAAGAGTACGACAACGCCAACAATGAAGAAGGCCAAGAATAAGAACAAGATGAAGAAGAAGTTCAACCAAGATCCAAGCAAAAGCTTTCATGAGTTCGAGCAAGAATTGCTAAAGACCATCCCGTCGAGCAAATCTACAATGATATTCAAACCGGGAGAATCACTCGCTCTAAAACTCGTTTAGCTAACTTTTGTGAAAACTATTCTTTCATCTCTAGCATTGAACCTATGAAGGTCGAAGAAGCATTGGAAGATCCGGATTGGATAAATGCTATGCATGAAGAGCTACACAACTTTGAGAGGAACCAAGTTTGGACATTGGTTGAGAAGCCCGACAACAACCACAACATCATCGGTACCAAATGGGTGTTTCGTAACAAGCAAGATGAAGATGGACAAGTGGTTCGCAACAAAGCACGTCTCGTCGCCCAAGGCTACACACAAGTCGAAGGTTGAGAGGAGAATTGAACATCATTGATGCTTCAAACTTGGAGTAGAAACTCTATTAGATACATGCAAGACATGAGCTTATGACTAATCCTTGATATTTCTCTTATGATGAACATCTTATATCTTGGACATATTTGCATCTTGCATGTTATCAAACCCATGTAGGTACTTGGTTGGATCAAATTCCATGAGATTGTAACCTACTCACATCTTGAGCAATCTCTACATCATCAAGTCTCTATACAAAGGTGGTTGAAGACAAGGAAGCACGAAACCATTCAAACATATCCTTTGACAAATTCCATGTTGAGCTTCATGATTGTCTTTTTTGGATACACAAGTGCTCTTCCTTGCAAGAACTAACCCATGTAGGTAGATGGACTCAAATTTCAAGTGGTGCTCCCAACTCTTGGCTACATCAACCTAGAGAAACCCACACAAGTTCAACTACATGATCAACACCACCAACCAAGGTATGTTATTCCATCTTAGAGAAGCTTTACTCCGAGTCATGAGCTAAAGCAACTCGACAAGATGTGAATACATCAAGATGCTTAAACGAAAAATGGTAATCCCATTTTGAGCTTAAACGATGAGTATGACCTATGATCAAGTGATCTCACTTGAGTCCTAAGTCAATATACTCTAACATAGGTGACTTTGTCGCCGACCATCTCTAGATGAAGTTCTCTTGTGTTCTTTTCTGTGTTTTTGCATCTGTCTCATGCATATTTGTTTTCTTTTTTTTAACACAAAAAAAACTTCATCTAGATTTCTTTCTTTTCTGTTTATTCAGCATTTTCTGCATCCAACTCATTGCATATCATTTAGTAAATTCCTTGCAAATCTCTGTGAGATCCTACTAGACTAGTGAGCTGAGGTGACAAGTGTTTTCTCTGCAGTGAACTCGGTTCCACCGATTAGTTATTTTCGGTCCAACCGAATTCTTTCGGTACAACCGAAGCATACCACTCGGTGCCACCGATTTCCCACAGGAAAAATAGTTTGCCACTAATTCTGTGTTTCTTCTGATCCAGCTCCACTCAATGAATCTTGTCCTCTACAAGCATCACAATTTTATCTAGTGCTTTGTGTTGTGACTCCAGGACCGAACCCATTCACAACAAATTCCAGAAAACCCTTCTTGGAAATTGATGTCAAAGGGGGAGAGAGAGATCACATCCAAGCTCATCTCTTCCAAAGGGAGAGAGAATATCACTTCCACAGGGGGAGAGAAAGAGATCTCCAGGGGGAGAGAATACTCAAGTAGAAAGTATTTCTCAAGGATCCTAGATGCTAGGTGTTCAAGAGGAGAGATTTCACATGTCTTATTGAGGGGAAAAGACATGTTCATATATGCTTATTTACATTAGCTTGCATTAGCTCTGTTCATTTATATCTTTCAGCTCTGATTTTCTGTTCCCTATCTTCTCCCAGTATCACATGCTAGATTCAGGGGGAGCAAGACATCTAAGGGAAAGAAATCATTTAAATTCATTGCATATCTTTACTCTTGGGGACATGACTAATCCAGTGTGGTACTTAGTACTCACTCTCTACATGTCATCGCAGTCTTGGTATTCTTGTGGTTTCTTCTGTTTGCTATGGCTAGTAGATGTACCTGTGTTATCTAACCTTGTTTACGCAGGTTCATTCCATCCTAAGCCAACTCAAGACTACAAGGTAAGTATATGCATCACAATCATGTGTATGAGGAATTCTTGCAGATGTACATATTGTTTGCAAGAAGGACTCATGAGCATGAAGATATTTTCTTTAATATTCTTTGCTCTGATGCATATGGCCAAGATACATGTAACTCATTGCCTACTCTATCATGGTTATGCTCTCACATGCTTCTATATTCCATATTCACATGTCTGCATACATGTAGGGGGAGCCTATGCTTGTTACATGTCTTTCCAAAGCTTTACTTGCTATTCTTTATATCCTTATCTAAAGCTTTGATGTATGTTGTCATCAATTACCAAAAAGGGGGAGATTGAAAGCACAAGTGCTCCCTAGGTGGTTTTGGTAATTAATGACAACATATCTCTTGTTGGACTAACACTTTTATCTAGTATGTTTCAGATAAGTTCAGCAATGGAGTGGCATGGACTAAAGGATGTGGGAACTCCTTCAAGATGCTAAGGACAAAGGATTGGCTAAAGCTTCAAGCTCAAGACTCTTCATTTTACATTTTAGTGATCCAAGATCACATTGAGTCTATAGGAAAAGCCAATACTATCAAGAAGGGATGAGGTGCTGCTTAATGAGTTTCTTGCTCCACAGTGCTTAGTGATATGCTCCAAAACCCTCAACTACTTTCCCACTTCCACACATATGACCTAAACCTAAAGCCAAAATCGGTCACACTGATTCTTTCTATCCGGCGCCACCGAGTTCAAATGTCATAGCCACTGCCACAAACCCTAGGCAAATCGGTCTCACCGATAGGGATCTCGGTCTCACCGAGATGGGATTGTAATCTCTCTGTGTATGTCCATTATCAAAATCGGTCTCACCGAGTTTGTTTAATCGGTACTATCGAGATTACAATGCAAACTCTCTGGTTAACTTATTACCAAGATCGGTCTCACCGAGTTTGAGTAATCGGTCCCACCGAGTTTGCCTGACCAACTCTCTGGTTAGCTAATTACCAAAATCGGTCTCACCGAGTTTGTGTAATCGGTCTCACCGAGATTACATTAAGCCCTAACCCTAACCATATCGGTCCTACCGAGTTGCATTTCGGTCCCACCGAAAATCCTAACGGTCACTAGGTTTACCAAATCGGTCTGACCGAGTTTGTTGATTCGGTCCCACCGAGATTGGTAAATTGTGTGTAACGGTTAGATTTTGTGTGGAGGCTATATATACCCCTCGACCTCCTCTTCATTCATGGAGAGAGCCATCAGAACGAACCTACACTTCCGGTATCCTATTTCTGAGAGAGAACTACCTACTCATGTGTTGAGGCCAAGATATTCCATTCCTACCATATGAATCTTGATCTCTAGCCTTCCCCAAGTTGCTTTCCACTCAAATCTTCTTTCCGCTAGATCCAAATCCTATGAGAGAGAGGTGAGTGTTGGGGAGACTATCATTTGAAGCACAAGAGCAAGGAGTTCATCATCAACGCACCATTTGTTACTTCTTGGAGAGTGGTGTCTCCTAGATTGGCTAGGTGTCACTTGGGAGCCTCCGACAAGATTGTGGAGTTGAACCAAGGAGTTTGTAAGGGCAAGGAGATCGCCTACTTCGTGAAGATCTACCGCTAGTGAGGCAAGTCCTTCGTGGGCGATGGCCATGGTGGGATAGACAAGGTTGCTTCTTCGTGGACCCTTCTTGGGTGGAGCCCTCCGTGGACTCACGCAACCGTTACCCTTCGTGGGTTGAAGTCTCCATCAACGTGGATGTACGATAGCACCACCTATCGGAACCACGCCAAAAACATCTGTGTCTCCAATTGCGTTTGAATCCTCCAAAACCCTTCCCTTTACATTCTTGCAAGTTGCATGCTTTACTTTTCGCTGCTCATATACTCTTTGCATGCTTGCTTGCTATATGTTGTGAATGTTAAATTTGTGCCTAAACTCCACTTAAACTTAAAGAAGTTAAAAACTGCAACTTTGGTACTTAGTGTCTAATCACCCCCCCCCTCTATACACCTCTTCTCAAGGTCCTACAGGTGCTCTGCTTGGGTAGGGTTTGATCTGTCTCTAGATGAGATGCCCTCCTACTGTGGCGGCTAGCTCTATTTATAGAGGCCCTGGCCCTCTTCCCAAATATTGAGCGGCAAGGAATCCAACAACGGCCATTTTGAAAGGGGACAGCTAGTACAAGCTATCCTGACTAAAGGTGGTCTTCGCCTGCCAAAGGTGCTGGTGATGACACCGTCTTGGGCTCCACGGTGACCTCCATCCTGCCATCCTACTGGTCCTAGTCTTGTTGCACTGATATGGAAACCTTTGCCTGATGCCTCGGTACTCCGCGCCTGCGCTTACCCCCCTTTGCACAAAAGAGGAAACGAGGACACTGCGCGGGCTGGCGCCCGCCTGGCGCCCGCTGTGTCTTGATCGTCATGGCTTGCGTCATGGGAACCTCGCGAGATACCCCTTGCCTTGATCTCTCTGCCTCCTCACGAGCCTGCGTGGCGAGGCCTCTCCTGAGGAGGCCTTGTGTCGTCCGCCCCGCGAGGCTTGGCCCCTCACGAGGGTCTTGAGTGTTGGTTGATGAAGGCGGGCCGTACTGAGCCACCGATTGAGCCACGCCGCAGGCCGCAGGCAGGCAAGTCTGGGACCCCCGTTCCCAGAACACCGACAATATTGCACCTGCTGAGATAGAAGAAATTGATGTTAAAATTAAGCTTGCCAATAGAGATACTATTTCACCAATTGGGATTGTTAGAGATGTTGAAGTCTTGTGTGGGAAATTTAAATATCCTGCTGATTTTCTTGTTCTTGGTTCCCCACAAGATGACTTTTGTCCCATTATATTTGGTAGACCCTTCTTGAACACTGTTAATGCTAGGATAGACTATGAAAAGGATGTTGTTACTATTGGTTTAGGGGATATGTCTCATGAGTTTAATTTTGCTAAATTTCGTAGACAACCCCATGATAAAGAATTGCCTAGTAAGGATGAAATTATTGGTCTTGCTTCTATTGCCATGCCTCCTAATGATCCTTTAGAACAATATTTGCTAGACCATGAAAATGATTTGTTTATGAATGAAAGAAGGGAGATAGATGAAGTATTCTTTAAACAGGGACCTATCTTGAAACACAACTTGCCTTCTGAAATTCTAGGGGGTCCTCATCCACCCAAGGGTGATCCCGTGTTTGACCTTAAACCATTATCTGATACTCTTAAATATGCTTATCTTGATGAAAAGAAGATATATCCTGTTATTATTAGTGCTAACCTTTCAGAGCAGGAAGAGAAGAGATTATTGAAAACTCTGAAGAAGCATCGTGCTGCTATTGGATATACTCTTGATGATCTTAAGGGCATTAGTCCCACTTTATGTCAACACAAGATAAAATTGGAGAAAGACGCCAAACCAGTTATTGATCACCAACGACAGTTAAATCCTAAGATGAAAGAAGTGGTAAGAAAGGAAATACTAAAGCTCCTCGAGGCAGGTATAATTTATCCCGTTGCTGATAGTCAGTGGGTAAGACCTGTCCATTGTGTCCCTAAGAAGGGAGGTATTACTGTTGTTCCTAATGATAAAGATGAATTGATCCCACAAAGAATTGTCACAGGTTATAGGATGGTAATTGATTTACGTAAGTTAAATAAAGCTACTAAAAAGGATCATTACCCTCTACCTTTTATTGATCAAATGCTAGAAAGATTATCCAAACATACACATTTTTGCTTTCTAGATGGTTACTCTGGTTTCTCGCAAATACCTGTGTCAGCAGGTGATCAATAAAAGACCACTTTTACTTGCCCTTTCGGTACTTTTGCTTATAGACGTATGCCTTTTGGTTTATGCAATGCACCTGCTACCTTTCAAAGATGCATGATGGCTATATTCTCTGACTTTTGTGAAAAGATTTGTGAAGTTTTCATGGATGATTTCTCCATTTATGGGTCTTCTTTTGATGATTGCTTGAGCAACCTTGATCGAGTTTTGCAGAGATGTGAAGATACTAGTCTCGTCTTGAATTGGGAGAAGTGCCACTTTATGGTTAATGAAGGTATTGTCTTGGGGCATAAAATTTCTGAAAGAGGTATTGAAGTTGATAAAGCTAAGGTTGATGCTATTGAAAAGATGTCATGTCCCAAGGACATAAAATGTATAAGAAGTTTCCTTGGTCATGCCGGTTTTTATAGGATGTTCATTAAGGACTTCTCTAAAATTTCTAGGCCTCTGACTAATATATTACAAAAAGATATTCCTTTTATTTTTGATGATGATTGTGTAGAAGCATTTGAAATACTAAAGAAAGCTTTGATTTCTGCACCTATTGTTCAGCCACCTAATTGGAATTTACCCTTTGAAATTATGTGTGATGCTAGTGATTATACTGTAGGTGTTGTTCTAGGACAAAGAGTTGATAAGAAACTGAATGTTATTCAATATGCTAGTAAAACTCTAGACAGTGCCCAGAGAATTATGCTACTACTGAGAAAGAATTTTTAGCAGTTGTATTTGCTTGTGATAAGTTTAGACCTTATATTGTTGATTCTAAAGTAACTATTTACACTGATCATGCTGCTATTAAATATCTTATGGAAAAGAAAGATGCTAAACCTAGACTTATTAGATGGGTTCTCCTACTACAAGAATTTGATTTGCATATTATTCATAGAAAGGGAGCTGAGAACCCCGTTGCAGACAACTTGTCTAGGTTAGAGAATGTTCTTGATGACCCACTACCTATTGATGATAGCTTCCCTGATGAACAATTAGCTATCATAAATACTTCTCGTACTGCTCCATGGTATGTTGATTATGCTAATTACATTGTTGCTAAATTCATACCACCTAGTTTCACATACCATCAAAATAAAAAGTTTTTCTATGATTTAAGACATTACTTCTGGGATGACCCACACCTTTATAAAGAAGGAGTAGGTGGTGTTATTAGACGTTGTGTACCTGAGCATGAACAGGAACAGATCCTACGTAAGTGTCACTCCGAGGCATATGGAGGACACCACGCTGGAGATAGAACCACACATAAGGTATTGCAATCCGGTTTTTATTGGCCCACTCTCTTCAAGGATGCCCGTAAGTTTGTCTTATCTTGTGATGAATGTCAAAGAATTGGTAATATTCGTAGACGTCAAGAAATGCCTATGAATTATTCTCTTGTTATTGAGCCATTTGATGTTTGGGGCTTTGATTATATGGGACCGTTTCCTTCCTCTAATGGGTATACACATATTTTAGTTGTTGTTGATTACGTCACTAAGTGGGTAGAAGCTATTCCAACTAGTAGTGCTGATCATAACACCTCTATTAAGATGCTTAAAGAAGTTATTTTTCCGAGGTTTGGAGTCCCTAGATACCTAATGACTAATGGTGGTTCACATTTTATTCATGGTGCTTTTCGTAAAATGCTTGCTAAGTATGATATTAATCATAGAATTGCATCTCCATATCACCCACAGTCTAGTGGTCAAGTAGAATTGAGTAAAAGAGAGCTCAAATTAATTTTGCAAAAGACTGTTAATAGATCTAGAAAGAATTAGTCCAAGAAACTTGATGATGCATTATGGGCTTATAGAACTGCATATAAAAATCCTATGGGTATGTCTCCATATGAAATGGTCTATGGAAAAGCATGTCACTTACCTCTCGAACTAGAACATAAGGCATATTTGGCCATTAAAGAGCTCAATTATGATTTCAAACTTGCCGGTGTGAAGAGGCTATTTGACATTAGCTCACTTGACGAATGGAGAACCCAAGCCTATGAGAATGCCAAACTGTTTAAAGAAAAAGTTAAAAGATGGCATGACAAAAGGATACAAAAGCGTGAGTTTAATGTAGGTGATTATGTTTTGCTATACAACTCTCGTTTAAGATTTTTTTGCAGGAAAACTTCTCTCTAAATGGGAAGGCCCTTACATTATCGAGGAGGTCTATCCTTCCAGTGCCATAAAAATCAACAACTTCGAAGGCACGAATCCGAAGGTGTTAAGTGGTCAAAGAATCAAACATTATATCTCAGGTAATCCTATAAATGTTGAAACTAATGTTATTGAAACCGTAACCCCGGAGGAATACATAAGGGACACTTTCCAGAATGTTTCAGACTCCGAAAAGGAATAGGTATGTGGTACGGTAAGTAAACCGACTCCAAAACAGTTCCAACAGCAATTTTTCTCTGTTTTGGAATATTTAAGAAAATAGGAAAATAAGAAGTAGTCCGGGAAGGACACGAGGCATCCACGAGGGAGGAGGGTGCGCCCCCTGCCTCGTGGGCACCTCGTGAGCTCTTCGAATTCCGTTTTCTTGCACGATACTTCTTTTGGTTGGTAATAATTCATTATATAATCTCCCAAAGGTTTTGACCACCGTATCACGCAAATATCTTCTGTCTTTGTTTCGAGTTGTTTTTCTGACAGATCTAGATCACCATGACGTCTTCAAGCGCCCCCAAGGACAAGTTTTTCGAGAATATCATCAACCCCTACCTCACGGAGGTGCTGCATCACCCTCAAACCATTGAGATGCACGAGGGGGTGTTGCACATCCGCGATGTTAAGGGACCAAGGAGGACCGGAAGCATGGAGACAAGACTGGAAGCAATGGAACAACAAGTTTTCAAGTGCCAAGGGATGGTGGAACGCGGACTCAACGCCAACCAGATGATGATCGCGGAGTTCACCAACAACCACAAGCTAGATGCCAAGAACATTGGGGAGACCATCTTCAAGCTTCATGAGAAAATCGAGCACCTCCAAGCCCAGATCTATGACCTGCAAAACCAAAACTATGAGTATGAATATAGATTCAAGAGGATGAGTTTGGCTGCAGATTTGAGGATCGCGGAGACTCGATCATCCTTCTATGATGGTGAGCCTATGCCTTGGAAGACGGACGACAAGCCTACATCATCAACAATTCCATCATCACCACCTCCGAAGAACTAAACACATGGGTATGGGCACTCCCCTTGGCGACTGCCAAGCTTGGGGGACTTGCCCCGGTATCGTATCACCATCACACTCCTATTTTTACCGTTTTCTTAGCTCGATCCTTTTGGTAATATCTTGATCCAATAGAATAAAGTTTTGGTATGAATTAGTTTTGAGTTTTGCTTTATGATCCCTCTATGTAATCGAGTCCATGAGCTATATATAATAAAGATTAGTGTTGAGTCAAGGGCTTTGCTATCTTGCTATGATCTTGAGGGAATAAGTAAAAGAATAAAAAGAAATAAAGAGATCATATTGATCTTATGGAGAGTAATGACTTCACATATAAAGAGTATGATGATTAAAAGTTGTTGAGAGTTGGCAAACATAGTTTTGGTCATCGTTGCAATTAATAGGAAGTAATAAAGAAAGAGAGGTTTTCACATATAAATATACTATCTTGGACATCTTGTATGATTGTGAGCACTTATTAAAATATGACATGCTAAAGAGTTGATGTTGGACAAGGAAGACAACGTAATGGGTTATGTTTTCTCACATCTGAATTAAAGTATACTGTCATGGATTATCCAACATGCTAAAGAGATGATTAAAAGTGATGTTCTTTTGCATTAATATTTAGTGCATCCAACCAAAAAGCACATGACAACCTCTGCTTCCCTCTGCGAAGGGCCTATCTTTTACTTTATGTCTTATGCAAGAGTCATGGTGATCTCCACCTTTCCTTTTTATTTTATCCTTTAGCAAGCACCTCGTGTTGGAAAGATCCTGATATATATATATATATATATATATATATATATATATATATATATATATCCAATTGGATGTAAGTTAGCATGAACTATTATTGTTGACATTACCCTTGAGGTAAAAGGTTGGGAGGCAACACAATAAGCCCTTATCTTTCTCTGTGTCCAACTAAAACTCCATAACCATAAGTATTGTGTGAGTGTTAGAAATTGTGAAAGACTAAATGATACTTGAGTATGTGGACTTGCTAAAAACTCTTATATTGACTCTTTCCGATGTTATGATAAATTGCAATTGCTTCAATGACCGAGATTATAGTTTGTTGGTTCTCAATGAAGTTTATGATTCATACTTGACATTGTGGATAGATTGTTACTTGAGCATAAGAAATCATATGACAATATATATATATATATGTATGTATATTGCTGTTATAAGAATGATCATGATGCCCTCATGTCTGTATTTTATTTTTTATCGACACCTCTATCTCTAAACATGTGGACATATTTTTTGATTTCGGCTTCCGCTTGAGGACAAGCGAGGTCTAAGTTTGGGGGAGTTGATACGTCCATTTTGCATCATGCTTTTATATCAATATTTATTGCATTATGGGTTGTTATTACACGTTATGTCACAATACTTATGGCTATTCTCTCTTATTTTACAAGGTTTACATGAAGAGGGAGAATGCCGACAGCTGGGATTCTGGGCTAGAAAAGGAGCAAATATTATAGACCTATTCTGCATAGCTCCAAAAGTCCTGAAACTCCACGAAAGTCATTTTGGGAATTAATAAAAAATACTGAGCGAAAGAAATACCAGAGGGGGCCCACACCCTGGCCACGAGGGTGGGGGCGCGCCCTACCCCCTGGGCACACCCCCCTGCCTCGTGGGCCACCAGGCAGCCCTCCGGTGCCCATCTTCTTCTATATGAAGTCTTTTACCCTAGAAAAAACACAAGCAAGCTTTCAGATCCCCTACACTTGTGGGTCATCAAGGGAGTCAAAACTCTGGATGATCAGCATGAGATCATGCTTAATAATTTCCCAAGTTTGAAGAAGATGCCCGTGAAGCCATCCGGACCGGGAACCTTGTCCCCCGGCATTGCTTTTATGGCTGCCAAAACCTCATCCTTAGTAATGGGATCACCAAGATCATCCAAGTCATGCGGCTGGATATTCAGCTCATCCAAGTTAAGGTCAACGCAGCTCGTGCTTGCTCTGCCCATGACCTCGGCGAAGTGGTTATGGCTGATGTCCTCTTTTTGCTTATGGTCGGTGACCCAGCCTTGTGCGTTCTTGATCCTATGGATGTGATTTTTTCTCCTCCTAGCATTGATGCGGTGGTGGAAAAAATTGTGTTAGCATCACCATCCTTCAGGTTTGCAATGCTAGCACATTGGCTCTTTCTTGCCCTCTCAAGCACCACAAGACTGATCACGTGCCTCTTAAACCTAGAGCGTAGGTCAAGCTCCTCCGGGGATAGCAGCCGCTCCTCCTGTGCAATGTCCATGCGAAGGATGATGATGTTGGCTGCATGGAGCTGAACCTTGGCCTTGGAGAAGATACGCTTGCTCCAGTCAGCAAGGCGGAGCGCCATTTTTTTGAGCTTATGGTGGAGGACTTGGTACGACTCAGAATGACTCACCCTCTCAGCCCAAGCATCAAGAATGCCCTCTTGAAATCCGGACAAAGATACCTAGGAATTCTCAAATCTAAATGTGCGCGGGTGCCTAGGGCCCTTGTCGTCGGTGAGCAATAGAGGGAAATGGTTAGAGAGGGAAGACGACAGGGTATGAAGCAAGTGATTGTTGTGAGTGGTGTCCCACTCGGCGTCGTAGAAGAAGGAATCAAGCTTGCACAAGGTGGGATTGGCACATTCGTTGCTCCAAGTGAAGCGTCTGTTTTGGAGGTGGATTTCCTTGAGCTCACAGGAATGAAGCGTTGAGCGGAAGCGGGTAATTCTGCTCATGTTGATGTTCCTCTTGTTCTTATCCCTGACTCGGTAAATTTGGTTAAAGTCCCCGGCAACCAACCAAGCCACATCTGCAGGTGGTTTGTGGTTGAGCAACTCCGCAAAGAAAGCGTCTTTGCATGAACAATTAGTGGGGCCATAGACCTAAGTGAGCTTGAAGCAGGAGCCAGAAGCACGTATACAGAACGTGGCAGAAATACAGTATGCAGTGGTGACAAAGTCGAAAGCATCAAGCAGATTCTCATCCCATAGCAATAGGATACCGCCCCTAGTTCCGTTAGCCGAAAGTTGGGAAAAGCCGCCCAATTTGTTTCCCCCAAGTGATGCAATGATGTATTTGTCCACAACGCACAGCTTAGTCTCCTGAAGACATACAAGCTAGCAGGAGGAGTCGGCATGCGTTGCTTTAACAGAAGATCTTCGGTCTGGACAATTAAGCCCCCACATATTCCAGCTAATTGTGTTTATCGGTTGTACTGTCATTGATTAGTAAGGTGATCCTGGAGGTTTAGACGAAGCCCATGGTGAGGGTGCACACATGCATGGACAAGATGGAAGCACAGATGAGCACAAGGGCAAATGGACGAAGGGCCACCACTAAAAACCATGTACGTAGTTGTAGTTCTTCCACATATAGAGCTATTGCCCTTGAACTGGTTTAGACCCATACAAAACAACATATGTTGCATGAACATGGGGAACAACGCACCCAACAGCAGCTACTACATGATCGAAACCTCAGGCGCTCACATCTAGCGAGCCCGCGGCAACATCTGCTCCCACAGCATTGAGGACCCCCACTCCACCATGCTCGATCAGAGCATCTTCCACCGCTGTAACAACACCATTGTCTAGCTCAAAGAACTCTCTCATGGCCACAATTACGTCAGGAGGAAGCTGCTCTTTGAACTTCACCGCGAAGGCATCCAGGGTGGCTAAGGTGACGTCTTGCCCGTTCTTGATGATGCCTAGGCTGCGGCCAATAAACTGCTCGGCCATCTGTGTTGCCGGCGTCGTTGCTGCGAGGACAGCAGGGCGCCTGATCCTCTGTAGGTAGAGGATGCCCACCTTGGATATCTTCACGCCGGAGAGAGTTTTCTGGTGCGCTGCTGGCCTCCTAGGTGGTGTTGAATCAGGGGAAAGAGGGACTGAGGGAGGGCCGGAGCAGACAGCAACAATGTCAGTTGGTGGGCGCAGAACAACGGCTCCAGGAGAGCCACCCCCAGGCTTGGCATAAGCAGCTCAACAAGCCCCGCCGGCAGCACATCATCATCTGCACGTCTACGAGCCTGTGGAGAGGTCGGGGTTCACTGCATAGGGCCATTACAGAGGAGCGGTGGTGTAGGAGATGCCTCGAAGCCGGGAGGGCGCACTGGCGAGACGTGGAGGAGGGGGCTCAACATGGAGACCGGCGAGCAAAGCTCAATGAGTGCCGGAGTCCTCTCTTGGATGGCCTTTGTAGCAGCCCTAGCGTCATCACGCTTGGAGGGGGTGGTGAGCGGAGCACGGACGTGGGGGGGAGGGGCGACAAAGCCAGAGGAGTGCGCGCATCCCTTGAGTCCCGTCTGGCACTGCCTGGACGCGCGTGCCTAGACGGGCTGCGACCACGAGCCTCCACAGGGGAAGCCAGAGCGGTGATAGGAGGGGCTTGACCCATCTCCAAGGCACAATTCTCGGGGGTGTCATCACCGCCGAAGCCTAAGAGGACGGGGGCGGCGGCAAGGCAGCGCGCCTGCGACCGTCGCAGTTGCCGTGGTGGTCGTCCCTGCTTCCCCTATCTTGGCAATGCCGCTGATCGTCGCGTGGTGCACGGGAAAGGCTCCTGTGGGCACGTGCACCGATGTCTTGCCCTCCCCTGGACGTGTCATGCCCATCGCGGCCACGGCCTTGGTCGCGGTCACCATCTTCATCTCGGTTGTGGCGATCCTGACGCACGGGAAGGGAGATGCGCTCACGCCTGTCGCAAGCTTTGGCCTCACCATTGGAATGGCTTGGAGACCAGCCTGCCCGCGGAGGGGTCCTCATGGATGTCGAGGAGCACGAGGACCCGATGCTCGAGTCCTTTCATGCCATAGACCGGAGCACCCCCGTTGCGAGCGGAAGGGTGACCCAGCTCACCCGCGGGACCTTGCTAAGGCAGGGCGTCCATGCCCAGAGTCCCAGGACCTGGGTGTCCGTCTTCAACTTGGACGCGGGCTCGATGTAGTCGAGGAAGCACCCGGAGCCGACAGAGTTGGTGACGGTGAGCTTGTCCCAGGCATAGAGGGGGAGGCCCTCGAGGCATAGGCGAATGTGCTGGCCGAGGTCGACATGCTCTGCGTGTGCCTCTAGCCGCCACGCCCGCAGCTGCAGCTTGATGTCCCCGAATGGCAGCACACGGCGGGTTGCGGATAGCTCAACATGATGCTTGTGGATGAACCGCACGAGATACTTCTCAGGGTGGTGGAGGACGACGACCCGTCAGGTTGCAGCGCCCCAAGCCTGTCAGCAAGGAACACGGCCATCTCGTTGGTGGAGACTTGGCGGTGCCGGTCGAACCAGGCGACAACGGCGTTGGACTCTAGGAGGGCCATCCCCAGCTGCATGGCGGGGGTGTTGTGGATGGTGGCGGACACCTCCAGGCGGATGGAGTGGTCGCCAACCTAGGCCGTGGTCGCAGCAGCAGAGGCCATCGCAGCCGGCAAGGACGGGGGCTGGGCAGCCTTCAGCAGGATCTGAGGCAGCGGAAGGGATGGCCTCGTGCGCGGCCTAGGCGCGCCGGGACGTAGATGAGGGCGCGGGGCATGAAAACAGTCGCGCGCCTAGTGGCCCGAGCGAAAGCAGCGCCTGCAGGTGATGGGGTTACGGCAATCAACGACCTGGTGTCGGTGGCCAAGGCAATGGAAGCAGAGCCCCTTTATCCATGCAGGGGGAGGAGCGTGCAATGAATGGCCCAGCTGGCTTGGCCGGCGAGCGCGGCCGCCATGATTTGACCTCGACCCATGGCGCGGTCTTCTCAGCCTCGAGCCCCGCGGTCGCCGCACCGTGCGGCCTTGATTGCTCAGGCTGGTTGTAATGGGAAGTATCATATACTAGTATCATGCATATGATACTAGTGTATGATACTACCTCCCTAATGCATAGTATCATATATTAGTATCATGTAGTACTTTATTTATTGCCATGCATGACACAAAGTAATATAGCATTTAATATGATACGGTATCATGATATGATACTACACCCTCTCTTTCTTCATTTAATGCTATGACACCTCATCAAAATTGCATAGTTGGCATGCATGATACTAGCTATGATACTACCATTACGACCAGCCTCAGCGGCACCTTGCACTGGCGCAGGCCGAAAGCAAGCGAGCCACCCGCGACAGGGCCTCCATTAATATCCCTGGCAACCGACGAGATGGCATTGAAGCCGGTAGGTGGGGAAGCAGCATTGGCGAGCATGTCAGGAGGGGTCTCCAGCACCAGTAAGACTAGCCACAATGGGTAGTAACATAGAGTAGTAACATGCTCATGTTACTACTCTATGTTACTACCTCTATAGTGGGGAGTAACATATGTGTGGTAACATGCAATACTTTATTTATTATGCTATAGACTCATCTTGCCTTGATATGTGTGATGTTACGCATACAAGTAGTAAGGCTAGTCATAGTGGGAGTAACTTAGCTAGTAACATAGCGCACTTCAAGAAATTTTTGCTTATGTGGCAAGTATTTAATGTGAGGTGGTAACATAATATGTTACTGTAACATAGCACTTCCCAAGACAAGATGAGTCTACAAGCTAATAAATGAAGCTATCTATGACACTACTATCATGTTACTTTGCATTATGAAGGTAGTAACTTAGACTAGTGTCATGCATATGACACTAGTCTAAGTTACTCCCCACTATGACGAGCCTAACTAGTTATGTTACTACATGCCTCTCTTTCTTCATTTATTGCTTGCCACATCATCTATTTTATCTAGATATGTGTGATGTTACTACCTATGTTACTCCCATTGTGGGTAGTCTAATGCTACATCAACGGGCTTTTACGGGGGTGTTACGGGGTGACTAGTACTTGGCAACTTGTCATTGGATTAAAAGAGAGAGGAACGGGCCCCACCCACCTAAAACTCAGGGGGGGCTGTAGAGAATTAAGGAAAGGCCATGTTCCTCTCTTTTTTAATCCAATGACAAGCTGCCAAGTAATAGTCACCCCGTAAAAGCCCGTTGGTGTAGCATTACTGGCTCCAGCACCACCTGTGCCTCATCAGGAGGCAGACGCGATCAACCCGGGGGAGGCGACGGAGGCGTGTCGAACTCCAGATCTGGATCGGGCACACCTGGGAGCACCGGAGGCGAGGCCTGCGAAGTAGGGAAATCCTAGAGGAGCTGCTGGGACGGGCGGTGGAGGCCGGCCAGAAGGGCAGCGGGAAGGGAGTGAGATGTGGTCGACGACGCTGGAGCGAGCGCCGCCGATATGGGCCGGTGGAGCGGTGGTGGGTTGGGAGCGGGCATGGCTATGCTCGTGGGCTCTCCTATTTGTGAATGGAGTCTCAATTTAAGAAATTATTCATGTTTCAAAAAAAATTCTTCATGTTTTCAAATAATCTATTCGGTGATTCAAAATTGTTCACAAAACATTTCAAAAATATTTTCAGATCTGATGCTGCAATGAGTTTTTGAATGTTCGCGTTGTCCATTAGTCACACGCAGCCATTTGCTCCACTGGCTAGCAGGATGCGATCACGAATGAAGGGTTGGGGAGCAACAAATTGAGGAGAGCTCATTCGGAAGACTCTTCAAGGGTCACTTGGGGGTGGGCTAAGAGCGCGCCACTTCCGTGCTCTCAGTCGCCGCCATGTGTTGCGCTCTGGGTGTTTCCTTCGGATATTTTTTCGCACGCGTTTTCGGCTTTTTAGATAGTGTTTCTTTTCAGGTTTTTCGGCTTTCCACCGTTTTTTTTTAAATTTCGACAAAAAGAAATTCAAAAAAAATTGCGCAATTTTTTTTTACAAAGAATGTTCATATTTCCAAAAATTGTTCGTGTTTCTAAAAAAGAGGGATATTTCCAAAATGGTTCTTGTTTTGAAAAAAAACGCAAGTTTTTAAAAATATTCTGGTTTTTTGGACAAAGTTAAAATGTTTGCCGTTTAAAAAAATTGTTCACAAAACATGTTTTCTTTTTCAAAAAATGTTTCGGATGTTGAAAACAAAATTAAAATTACAAAAATGTCCATGTTTTCATAAAAGAAGTTTGCATTTCAAAGATGTTTTTGCATTTAAAGAATGCACTGTTTGGATGTTGATATTTGAGCCCTAGAAATTGATATTGGCATTGCAAAGCCTGAATGTCATTGTTTGGATGTCAGCGAATTGACTGGCTGAATTGGCTCAAAATATTGGTTGGCTCACTTTCGCATCCCGCATAGCTATTCCCAGCTTTAGAGCATACGACCTTGACGTTGCCTGATGTGCATGATCGAGCGCTAGACTTACCGCTTTGCCCGCGCTCGAGGGAAAATAAACAGGTAACCTAACAGGTGAAGAGACAAGCACATACACGACTGGGAGCTCCGGTGGCGCAGGTCAGCCTTCTCCGCCTTCCTCCTTCTCTCTTCTCTTCGGCGGGTCCGCTCCTTCCTGCTCACCTCCATGAGCGTCTGTGTAACGCCCCGGATCCGATGCGCCAGGTGTCTGCCAGTTATTCGCCGTCATTGCCATGTCATTTGCTTGCGTGTTGCATTTTGCCATGTCATCATCTGCATTTCATCTGCATGTTTTTCAAAACTTGCATCCGTTCGGATTCCCCCGGTTCTCTCTTCGAAGTCCAGACCTCTCGCGCGCGCCCGTCGCCCCTCTCAGACCTTGTTTCGTGAGCGGGAGAAAGACATTCTCGGAATGGATCGTGATTTGAGCGGCCTTGGTACACCACCGGTAGACCGCTTGTCAAGTTCCGTGCCATTTGGAGTCCGTTTGATACTTCGACGGTTAACTGAGTAGCCGCAAAAGCCCTATTTTGTTGCAGCCCAACACCCTTCCAAAATGGCCCAATAACCCATCCAAACCCCCTCCATGCTCTCGGTCGTTCGATCATGATCGTGTGGGCGAAAATCGCTCCCCATTTGGACTCTCCTAGCTCCCTCTATCTATAAATTAGTCCCCTTCCCCGAAATTCTTGCAGCCCAAACCCTAACCCCTTCTCCTCGCGCCACCGGACGAAATCGCCGCTGCCAGACGTGTCTGCCGGACACGTCGCCTCGACAAACCATAGGCCGCCACGTCACCCCCGCCGCCTCCTGCACCAACCACCGCCCGCCACCTCACCCGTGCCCCGCGCCCACTTCTCCGCGACCTGCGGAGCCCATCGCGGGCCCGTGCAGGCCCGCCCCGCCGCCGGCTGGCCCGCTCCAGCCCCGGCTCCCTCCGCCGCCCG